>NC_141009.1:8030714-8113214 GCF_052327205.1 Somniosus microcephalus
AGTAGACTCCTGTGAGGTTGCTCATAAGCTGACGGATTTGTTCTCTTACAATGACAGGGGTATTATACCGAGTAACAAGCAATGCATCTTTCTGTTGCTAGGGTGGAGGTGCGTGCAATGCGGGTCTTGTTTTAAGGCCACAAAAGCTTAATTGCTGTATAGTTACATCCTGAGGTTAACTAGAAGACAAAGGCAAAATACTGCGGATGCTGGGGAAATCTGAAATAAAAACAGAAAATGCTGGAAACACTCGGCAGTCAGACAGCATCCGTGGAGAGAGAAACAGTTAACGTTTCAGTTCGATGACCTTTCGTCAGAACCGGAAAAAGTTTGAGATGTAACAGGTTTTAAGCAAGTGCAGAGGCAGGTAAAGGGGGGAGGGGAGGAAAGAACTAAAGGGAAGGTCTGTGATCGGGTGGAAGGCAGGAGAGATTAAAAGACAAAAGGGATGATGGTGCGAGGTGAAAGGAGATGGTAATGGGACAAGTAAAGAAACAAAAGATGAGTCTTGATGAGATGTAAATGGGAATGGCTGAATCATCAACAGCTGCCACGTGAAAAAATGTGGACAAAGGTTATGATCTGAAATTGTTCAATAGGCAATATCAGATCAACCTCTTGTTCTACAGCTCTCCTCCATTTTATGTTGACTTTGATGGAAATTAAAATGGGGAGAGATGTGTAACAGGCGGCCAATCCGCTATCGCCCGTCTTACACTATCGGCCAAAGTCAAAATCGCCCCCAATCGCCCCTTAGGTCAGGGTACAGTAGCATAGTGGTTGTGTTACTGGGCTAGTAATCCAGAGGCCTGGACTAGGGTTAGCATGGGTTCAAATCCCACCACGGCAGCTGGGGGATTTAAATTCAGTTAGTTAAATAAATCTGGAATGAAAAGCTAGTATCGGTAATGGTGACCATGAAACTACCGGATTGTCGTAAAACACCATCTGGTTCACTCTAGGGAAGGAAACCTGCCGACTTTACCCGGTCTGGCCTATATGTGACTCCAGACCCACAGCAATGTGGTTGACTCTTGACTGCCCTCTGAAGTGGCCCAGCGAGCCACTCCGTTGTACCAAACCACTACAGAGAAGTATCACCACATGGACTGCAGCAGTTCAAGAAGGTGGCTCACCACCACCTTCTTAGGGGTGGGCAATAAATGCTGGCCTTGCCAGCGACACCCACATCCTATGAATGAATTTTTTGCTGGGGAATTCTCTCGGTGGATTGGCAGCTATTGTTAAATTACCAGGCCTGAAGAATACAGCGGGAAATACCTAGCTTTCTTTTGCTTACTTAAGCTTAAACTTTGAGCGTGTGTGACAAATTGTGAGGCTTGAAGTTTGAGAGAATGTAAAACTGAGTTTTATTATTAAACAAGATATGTTAAACGGAAAAGCTTTCTTGCCCTAAATTACATATATAAAATGTACAAAAGTACGTTTGCATATTAAAATAAAATTCACCTCAAGGATAAGCTGTGACTGATGGCGGTGTAACCACCTCAGGGTGTTTCTCGCCGTTAAAGGCATGAGATGAAGTTGATGGTAATGGTGTTGATGATTTGACTCAACTTATTGGGCTCGATTTTCCAAGCTCCGAGGAGGCGGGAGTGGTGGGAAAATTGCAGAATCGGGGGGCAGGAACCCATCCCGCCCCCAACCCGCCTCCGTGCCAATGTCCCAGGAGGTGGGTACCCGACCTGTGCTGGGACCCGCCTCCCCGAGGCGGGAAGGGGATTAGTGCCAATCAACTGCCTGTTAACAGGTAGTTAACAGGCAGTTTTTGGCCTAATCCCTATTTTTAGCCCTGAAGTGTGAGCTTCCCGACGGCTCCGGACCACGCCAAGTTAGCGAGGCGGACCGTCGGTCTGCAGGGGTTGGAGGGGTCGAGATGTCCGTTGTGCAGGTGAGTGATGGTGCATGTGTGCAGAGGTAAGTGTGTGAGGTAAGTGTAAAGTGTTTTAATAAGTTTTAAAATATAGCGTGGGTCAGCCACAAGTTGATGAAAGTGGGACCACAACCCAAAAAGTGGGAGTCCCGCCTCCATCACGTCCCCATTGACAAAATCCAGCCCATTAAGTCAGCTGTGGCTCAGTGAGTCGCACTCGTGCCTCTGAGTCAGAAGGTTGTAGGTTCGAGTCCTGAGGGAGCGCCGCACTGTTGAGAGTGCAGAGTCTCGAACCAGGGGTCACGGTCTCAGGATAAGGGGTCGGCCATTTAAGACTGAGATGAGGATAGATTTCTACACTTAGAGGGTTGTGAGTCTTTGGAATTCTCTACCCCAGAGGGCTGTGGAGGCTCAGTCTTTGAGTATGTTCAAGGCTGAGATCGATAGATTCTTGGATATGGGGATCGGGCGGGAAAGTGGAGTTGAGGCAGAAGATCAGCCGTGATCTTATTGAATGGCAGAGCAGGCTTGAGGGGCCATATGGCTGACTCCTGCTCCTATTTCTTATGTGCTTTCGCTCTTTTTCATATTTTGGGTTCCTTCAGACACAGCAGGGAGAGACAATGGAGCCCAAGTCCAGGAGGAATCGAGAGACAATCAGAACAGAGAGGGCACAGAGACCGCAAGACAGACAGGGGTTGTGACATTGTTTACCCCTTCTATTGAACTCAGTGAGGAGCCTCCTAGCACCCAGGGCTATGGAACTAACTCTACAGAAAGCACTGGGGGACACCATCAAGTTGTCGACTGTACTGCTCAACCAAAAAGTGCAAGTGAGGTGGAACAAGCCATGAACAGACTGGGATGTATAAACAGAGCCTATGTGGGAGAGCCTCCTCCATATTCACCGCCCGATCCAAAGACCATTCATCTACTCTACCCTTCCTATGGGACCTCTTTCGCGGGACAATTACCTGTTATGTACCAGCCAGGAGCACAGGATCAAGTCTTCTATCAGCACCAGCAAGCTCTTCCTGCACCTTATCCTTTCTCAATTGTAAGTAGTGACTGAGGTTTTACGTCTGCCTATCAATTGTGGTTATCTGAATTAAAATGATCTTCAGTTATTTGAGTTGAAGCCACCTATTCCAAAATAGCGTTAATCCAATATGAGGAATGACTAAACAAGCCCGAACTGAACTGACAAAGCTACGGGTACCCCAAAGGGACTAACACCCAATTTCTCGAAATTGCTCATTTCAGAAAACTGGTTAATATATGCTCTAAGGAAGGATATTTCTGCCTTAGAGGCGGTGCAATGATGGTTCACTAGATTGATCCCTGGGATGCGAGGGCTGTCCTATGAGGAGAGATTGAGTAGATTGGGCCTAAACTCCCTGGAGTTTAGAAGAATGAGACATGATCTCATTCAAACATATAAGATTCTGAGTTGGATTGACAGGGTAGATACTGAGAGGATGTTTCCCCTGGCTGGAGAGTCTTGAACTAGGGGGCAGAGTCTCAGCATAAGGGGTCGGCCATTTAAGGCTGAGATGAGGAGGAATTTCTTCACTCAGAGGATTGAGAATCTTTGAAATTCTCTGCCCCAGAGGGCTGTGGAGGCTGAGTCGTTGAGTATATTCAAGACTAAGGTCGATAAATTTTTGGATATTAAGGGGCCGTGTGGTTTACTCCTACTCCTAATTCTAATGTTCTTATTACATCATTGATAAGTTCTGACCAATCAGGGAGCAGCATTTCCACATCATTGGGTCGTTAAGAGACCTGCTCACAGATCCCATGGCCACTATTTAGAAGAAGAGCAGGAGGGTTCTCTATTGGCCAGATTCAATCTCTCAACCAACACCTAAAGACAATGATCCGGTCATTATCACATTGCTGTTTATGGGAGCTTGCTGTGTGCAAATTGGCTGCAGCGTTTCCTACATTACAACAGTGACTATGCTTCAAAAAGTACCTCATTGGCTGTGAAGTGTTTTGGGAGGTCATGAGAGGCGCTATATAAATGCAAGTTCTTTCTTTTATTGAGGTTAGAATGGTCCTTTCACATCCTTTGCATTCGTCCAGCCTTGGCTGAGATCTGCTAACTCAGCACAGACCGGGATCTAACGTGAGAGCTACCCGTGCCGTCTGACTTGGCTATTGATTGGATGGACTCACCGAGCCATTGTGTGCTGGGGGTCGCTGATAGTAATTCTGTAACACTGCTTTCTCCAATGACAGAACCAGTAACACAAACTGCAGCCAGTTGAAGGCTGTGTATTCCAGTTTGTAATACTTACCCCTTCAGGCAGAGTTATAAATAGGACTCTAAAATAACACGAGACCTTTCCTTGTTACCCGTGTTTGTAGAACTCTTGAGCAACGAGGAAATATAAAAAGAGATCATAAAATCATAGAATGATACAGCATAGAGGGTGGCCATTCAGCCCATCAAGTTATAACAGTATAGGTGTCTGCTGTGGCGCAGTCATAATGCAGGCTGACACTACCAGTGCGGTACTGAAGGAGCGCCGCACTGTCGGAGGGGAAATACCGAGGGAGTGCTGCACTGTCGGAGGGGCAGTACTGAGGGAGCGCTGCACTGTCGGAGGGGCGGTACTGAAGGAGCGCCGCACTGTCGGTGGGGAAATACTGAGGGAGTGCTGCACTGTTGGAGGGGCGGTACTGAGGGAGTGCTGCACTGTCGGAGGGGCAGTACTGAGGGAGCGCTGCACTGTCGGAGGGGCGGTACTGAAGGAGCGCCGCACTGTCGGAGGGGAAATACTGAGGGAGTGCTGCACTGTTGGAGGGGCGGTACTGAGGGAGTGCTGCACTGTCGGAGGGGAAATACTGAGGGAGTGCTGCACTGTTGGAGGGGCGGTACTGAGGGAGTGCTGCACTGTCGGAGGGGAAATACTGAGGGAGCGCTGCACTGTTGGAGGGGCGGTACTGAGGGAGTGCTGCACTGTCGGAGGGGCAGTACTGAGGGAGCGCTGCACTGTCGGAGGGGCGGTACTAAGGGAGCGCCGCACTGTCGGAGGGGCAGTACTGAGGGAGCGCTGCACCGTCAGAGGGGCAATACTGAGGGAGCGCTGCACTGTCGGAGGGACAGTGCTGAGGGAGCGCTGCACCGTCGGAGGGGCAGTACTGAGGGAGCACTACACTGTCGGAGGGGCAGTACTGAGGGAGCTCCGCACCGTCGCAGGGGCAGTACTGAGGGAGCGCCGCATTGTCGGAGGGGCCGTCTTTCAGATGAGATGTTAAACCGAGGCCCCGTCTGCTCTCACAGGTGGACGTAAAAGATCCCGCGGCACTATTTTGAAGAAGAGCAGGGGAGTTCTCCCCGGTGTCCTGGCCAATATTTATCCCTCAATCAACATCACTTAAACAAATTATTTAGTCATTATCACATTGCTGTTTGTGGGAGCTTGCTGTGCGCAAATTGGCTGCCGCGTTCCCTACATTACAACAGTGACCACACTTCAAAAAATACTCCATTGGCTGTAAAGCGCTTTGGGACATCCTGAGGGCGTGAAAGGCGGTAAATAAATGCAAGTCTTTCTTTCTAGTCTTGTGTTTCTCCCCCAAACACACCACAGCCAACACCCGAGAAAACATCTTGCTTTGAAGCCAGTAAAGTTGACATGTAAGAGACTTGGAGGGTATGACGTTAGAGCAATGGACTTCAGTCAGGAGACCTAAGTTCTGGTTCTGTGACATTTCCACCAAGTCAGTCTCGCTTGGTTTACGAGGCACTGTGAGGAAGGAGGGAGTCCGACACATCAACCAGTGGTATTGTCGATGCAAGTGGGAGATGTCCAGAAATTGGATTCATTTTGTCATCCTGATTAAAAACAATAGATTCACATGGGGAAGGAGAAGAAAGTAGAAGAAAATTATAAGGAAAAAAAGAAGGAAAATGTTTCAATTTAATTTGGTCTGATTGTTTTTCCCATCAGTCTCTCTCTCACCTTACAAATCAGTGTTGGAGCCTATAAATGTTCAACGTTATGATGAAGTCTTGTTGCTTTCTATTTACGGTCTACCTAGTTTTAAAATGGCCTGTGAAACAGATTAATCTGTAAATACTCCCGACTGTCCCGAAATTACATATTACATATTATTTGCAGCACAGAAACAGACCATTCGGCTCAACAGGTCAATGCCGGTGTTTATGCTCCACACGAGTCTCACTCTTCTGCTCTTTCCCCATTACCCTGCAGATTTTTCCTTTTCAAGTATTTCTCCAATTCCCTTTTGAAAGTTGATATTGAATCTGCTTCCACCGCCCTTTCAGGCAGCGCATTCCAGATCGCAACGACTCACCGTATAATAAAATATCTCTTCATCTTCCCTCTGGTTCCTTTGCCAATTATCTCTCAATCAATGCTACCAGACAAACAAATTATTGCTGGGACCTTGCTGTGCACAATTTGGTTGCTGCATTCTCCTCCATTTTAAGTGACTACACTTCACAAATATTTAAACAAAATATTGCGGATGCTGGACACCTGAAATAGAAACAGAAAATGCTGGAAACACTCAGCAGGTCAGGCAGCAACTGTGGAGAGAGAAACAGAGTTAACGTTTCAGGTCAATGACCCTTCATCAGAACTTTGCCCTGAATATAATGTTGATAGTACAAATTTGGTGATAAAGGTATGAAATTGGTCTAAAATTTAAACTCCAGGTCTTCAAATTTAATTCCCCATTCATTTTACCATCTCCTTAAACAGGTTCAATGTGATAAGGGAACATTAGCACAGTGGTTATTGTTACTGGACCAGTAGGCCTGGACTAATGATCTGGATGACACAAGTTCAAATCCCACCACGGCAGCCAATTTAAATTCAGTTAATTATATAAATCTGGGGAAAAAAAGCTAGTATCAATAATGGTGATTATCAGATTGTTGGAAAAACCCATCTGGTTCACTAATGTCCTTTAGGAAAGGAAATCTGCCGTCCTTACCCGGTCTGGCCTATATGTGACTCCAGACCCGCAGCAATGTGGTTGACTTTTAACTGCCCTCTGAAATGGCCCAGCGAGACACTCAGTTGTGCTCACCACCATGTTCCCAAGGGCAATTAGGCATGGGCAATAAATGCTGGCCTTGCCAGCGACGTCCACATCCTGTGAATGAATTAAAAGAAAGAATATCAAGGCAACATTGCATTTTTGTTTTTGATGGTAGGATCAGCTCAACATCGTAAATTACTTGTTGCTTGTTTAATGATGCAAGCACAACAACTGAACATCGTGCGTGTGTGTGTGTGAAGCTCGTCATACACGCCACATGACCCCGCTGAGAGTTCAGTGCAAGTGGGTCATCCAGCTCTGATCTTATCAGCAGAGCCTGAGCTAAAGACAGGAGGCTTAAGTTACAGCACTGGCGTAATGATTAACTGAAACTTCTTCCTTTGATCGCTCTACCCTAGACCCGGTAATGTGACCTAGTCCTGTGTCTCCACTCAAACCAACCATAGCCAACATACTTTAAGGCAGTAAAGTTCACCCGGACGAGACTCTGAGGGGCTTGGAGGATGTAACCTATCCACATCTACCCTAATCTCTTGTGCTTGAATATAAAGGAATATTTAAGAGCAAACGTTAACTCCACTAACTTAACACGAGCATGATGGACACAAAATTCTGACATCCAGTGACTTGTCTGGCAAGATAATGTGCGTCACAGAAATAAAACTCACCTGATCTCGGCAATAGTCTAATTAAGTGGCACAGTCTGTGTATTCTTCCGTTAGTATCTTCAACCATTGCTTAACACGGGATTGAGTTCCAGTTTGGCAGTTGGACTCAATAGAACAACCCGTGTTTATACAATGCCTTTTAATGTAGTAACACATACCAAGGTGCTTCACAGGAGCGATTATCAGACAAAATTTGACACCGAGCCACATAACGAGATATTAGGACAGGTGACCAAATCTTGGTTCAAGAGGGAGGTTTTAAGGAGCGTCTGAAAGGAGGAAAGAGAGGTAGAGAGGCGGAGAGGTTTAGGGAGGGAATTCCAGAGCTTAAGGCCTCGGCAGCTGAAGGCACGGCCAATGGTGGAGCGATGGAAATCAGGGATGCTCAAGAGGCCAGGATTGGAGGAGCGCAGAGATCTTGGGGGGGGTTGTAGGGCTGGAGGAGGTTACAGGGATAGGGAGGGGCAAATGCTGCAATTTTATGTCTACTTTTAGCCATTTTTCCCTATCCCTTGCAGTATAATTATCCGTTACCTGGAGTCCAACCAACACAGGAACAGAGGCGGCCCCCCAAGGACTACATGGTGGAATCTGTTCTGGTGACGGTCTTCTGCTGTCTGCTGTCAGGAATTCTGGCCATCATCTTCTCACACGAGGTAGGAATGATTAATTGGGCTAATTTCCTACGCCTACTTTTTCCAATTTATGCAAAGGAGATTTATACCCAAGGAAGTTGGATCATTAAGCCCTTGATATCTGCTGAATAGGGCCATGTGGTTACCGCTGACAAACATGCTATATTTGATTGCATGGTCATCATCATCTGAAGCCATGCCGCTGGCTTCCACATTGAAGCCATGCTCTACCTGCTCTATTGCTCCACCACATCTCTCCACCCTCCACTGTTTCTGTGCTGTCAAATGGCTCTTCTGCTCATGAATGAGACATAACTTCCTCCAGCTCAACATTGGGGAGACATCGTCTTTGGCCCCCCGCCATAAACTCTGCACCCTCGCCACCCACTCCAACCCCTCCCTGACCACGATCTCAGACTGAACCAGACCGTTTGTAAGCTCAACATCCTGCTCGACCCCGAGCTGAGGTTCCAACCCATAGCCTCTCCATTACAAAGACCGCCTGGTTCCACCTCCGTAATATCATCTGCCTCCATCCTCACCTAAGCCGTCTGCCACTGAGGCCCTTGTCTAACTCTTTGAACCTTCCAAGTTTGAGTATCCAATGCTCTCTTGGCCAACCACCCATCCTCCTCCTTCCAGTAACCTCATCCAAAGCTCTGCTGCCTGTATTCTATTCCACACCGAGTTCTGCTCACCAATCATCCTGATCTTGCTGATCTACATTGCCACCTGCTCCTCCAATGTCTCAACTTTAAAATTCTCATCCTTTTATTTAAGATCCCTCCAATGGCCCTCTTCCCTTCTGACCTCTGTAACCTCTTCCAACCCTACAACCCTCTGAGATCTCTTGGTTCCTCTGACTCTGGCCTCTTGTGCCTTTAGCTTTACCCTCGGTGGCTGTGCTTCCAGCTGCCTAGCTCCCACAATTCGTAAAACCCCTTCGCCTCTCTACCCTCTCCCTTCCTTTTAGGCCATCTTCAATACCCACCTCTTTGACCAAGCTTTTGGTCACTCCTCCGAATCTCTCCTTCTCTGGCTCAGTATCCATTTGTCCTCACGCCTCTGTGAAGCGCCTTGGGAAGTTTTTCCAGGTTAAAGGTGCTATATAAATGCAAGCTGTTGTATGAGAGCTGTGACCGTCTCACACAGAGCGTGTTTGGTTTGAATTGGAATGGTTGGGTGCAGCTGCATATAGATACTGATGGGCAAACCTGTAGACAAACACCATTAAACTTTGTCTTTTATTTTTACACTAATTCAGCTAAGGTGGCAGGGTTTTCTCTCCTTGAATATTGTTGTTAACATTGCTACAGGTACAATCAAATAGGACAATGGAGACTGTTCTTTGGCAGCAGATTCAGCCTTGAATGAGGCATAACTTCCCTCCGCTAAACACTGGGCAGACCAAAGTCATTGTCTTTGGCCCCCGTCATAATCTCTGTACCCTCGCTACTGACTCCATCCCCCTCCCTGGCCCTCACACCCAATCCAGCTGCCTGACTGAGATCGTAGAATACTCAGAGCAGCACATTCCAACCTGAGTTAGCTCAGAAACGGGAACCAGACTGGAATATGAGCTCAGAACTGGACTCGAACCGGACTGGACTATGAGCTCAGAACTGGACTGGAACTGGACTGGACTATGAGCTCAGAACTGGACTGGAACTGGACTGGATTTGAGCTCTGAACTGGACTGGAACCGGACTGGACTATGAGCTCAGAACTGGACTGGAATTTGAGCTCTGAACTGGACTGGAACTGGACTGGACTATTATTATGTCCGTGAATGATTGAGACACGGACAGCAGGAGTTGAACAAAACAAGTCTTTACTGATTGAAGTCAATCGGGAAACTGAAACTACAGAGGCTCACTAGCGCCTTTTATACAGGGGTGGTCACTGCCGGTACTGCAGTCTGAGACTAGTTATTCTCTTAAAGGTACATACACAACAACTATGAGCTCAGAACTGGACTGGAATATGAACTCTGAACTGGACTGGAACGAGAGTTCTGAACTGGACTGGAACTGCCCAAAAATTCATTCATCACCCCTTAAAGTTTCGAACACTCTTAACCTACACCAAGTTCTACAATCACCATCTCGTGCCTGGTGTTGATGGTAGCCGTGATGGCTAGCGGTCACCAGTTTGTGTTTGAGTTCTCAGTTTGTTAATCGCTCATTTTCCTTCCTCTTCCAGACGCGGATGGCGATTCAAAGGGGCGACCACGGTCACGCGGAGAGCACCTCGAGGAAGGCGCGGGTACTGGTGTTGTTTAGCCTGCTCTTTGGAGTCTTTGTTTCCATTGCGTGGGTGATATACGTGGTGGTGGCACTTTATTTTGCGTAACGCGGAGTCGCAGTCGACGCGCTGATCCATTCCTGCCGGGCCCCAGGATAGTGCGGCGTCCCATCGGGTAAACTCCCGGTGCTTTGTGAATAAATTGTGTAAATAATATGGGCCTGGAGTTTGCCCTTTGTGGAGATTCAAGGATACTGCAGTTAGTAAATCTGCTTCCCATTACTGACTGCACCTGGCAGAGTATTTAAATCATCACCTGTATTGTTTCCTTTCAAACATTTTTTTTCCATTCGTTCCTGGGAATTGGGCGTCGCTGGCAAGGCCAGCATTTATTGCCCATCCCTAATTGCCCTCGAGAAGGTGGTGGTGAGCCGCCTTCTTGAACCGCTGCAGTCCGTGTGGTGAAGGTGCTCCCACAGTGCTGTTAGGGAGGGAGTTCCAGGATTTTGACCCAGCGACGATGAAGGATCGGCGATATATTTCCAAGTCAGGATAGTGTGTGACTTGGAGGGGAACTTGGAGGTGGTGGTGTTCCCATGCGCCTGCTGCCCTTGTCCTTCTAGGTGGAAGAGGTCGCTGGTTTCGGGGGTGCCGTCGAAGAAAACATAAGGGAGAAAAGATTCAAGTGATGAGATGCTCTTACCCCTTTATCCTATTCTGTTCCCTTCTGGCTCTGTTGTCAGTGCCTGCATAAGGGACAGGGAGAGAAATGACTATTCTTGGTGCTACCCACAAGTGCAACACCACACCAGCTTAGCGCTGAGAGGGAAATCCAGGCTTTTAAAATCCATCGGATGATTCAAGAGGTTGACTGACCACATGTTTCACAACATCAACTGAATGGTCCCAATGTGGGTCCATGTCACCTGAACAGGTAAATACACTGTCCAGCGTGATCCAAGCCTATGGAATTCTCTACCCCAGAGGGCTGTGGATGCTGAATCGTTGAGTATATTCAAGGCTGAGATGGATAGATTTTTGGACCCTCGGGGAATCAAGGGATATGGGGATTGGGCAGGAAAGTGGAGTTGAAGTAGGAGATCAGCCATGATCTTTGTGATGGCGGAGCAGGCTTGAGGGGATTATGAGCTCCATAGATCAGGAAAGTGCCGCATCTGATCCCCAGGCTGAATACAGTTAGCTGTAGCAGTGGTAAGGCTGGAATTCTCCAAACCAACTCCTCGGGATCAGCGCGGGAGTGGGGCGCGGGTGTGGGTGGAAATCTGCCAGGATTCCCACTCATGGTTGCTATCCAGTGACGCCTGCTGGGAAATGTGTGGGTGCGTGTGTGAGAATGATCAGAGGAGAACAGGATCGGTTTCAGGTGCGATGCCCCTCTTGGTTGAATGGCCGACACACGCTGTCAGGGCTCACCCGTTGAGCCCGAAGCAGAGGAAGCTGGAAATATCAAAAAGTTAGAGGAAAAGAACCACTTTCTGATCTGGTGGTCTTCTGGTGTAATCACGTGATCGAGCGCTGCGCTGGCATTGGGGCGAGGTAACCCTATCACGCCTGTGTAAGGAATCAGGAACTGCTGGGCACTGCCAGGCAGCCTCAGATTCCACTCACCACTGCCAGCAAATCAAATCAAATCAAATCAACTTTTATTGTCATTGTTAGTGCACAAGTGCAGTACAACGAAATGTAGGCTTGTGGCTCCCGAGAGTGTACATTTGGATTAAGACATTTAAACATTCAACATACATTTGGCTTGTAGTATATTAACATAAATATAACCATAATAAAGTGCATTGGCAGATGTGCAGGCTTTAGAGTTTATTTGTGGAGTTCAGTAGGATGACAGCCCTGGGAAAGAAGCTGTTCCTAAATCTGGCCGTACGGGTGCGAATGCATCTGTAGCGTCTCCCAGATGGCAGGAGGGCGAACAGACTGTGGCTGGGGTGGGTAGGGTCTTTGATGATGGACCGTGACCTCCGTAGACAGCGTTTCTGGTATATGTATACAAGGCTATGGACCAAGTGCTGGAAAATGGGATTAGAATAGACAGGGCTTGATGGCCAGCGCGGACACGATGGGCCGAAGGGCCTCTTTCTGTGCTGTATAACTCTATGACTCTATATGTGCTCTATGGTCGGTAGCCGGGTGCCAGTAATGCGTTGGGCAGTTTTGACTACCCGCTGCAGGGCTTTCCGGTCATAGTAGCTACAGCTGCCATACCATACTGTGATACAGTTTGTCAGGATGCTCTCTATAGTGCAGCGGTAAAAGTTAGAGAGGATCAGGGGTGACAGATTACATCCCTTCAGCCTCCTTAGGAAATATAGGCGCTGCTGGGCCTTCTTCACCAGAGAGGAGGTGTTGAGGGACCAGGAGAGGTCTTCCGTGATGTGGACTCCGAGGAACTTAAAGCTGTCCACCCTTTCCACCACAGCCCCATTGATGTGGATGGGGGTGTGACTTCCGCCTTTGGACTTCCTGAAGTCCACAATGATTTCTTTTGTTTTCCTGGTGTTAAGGGCCAGGTTGTTATCGGCGCACCACTTCACGAGATGCTGGACCTCCTCCCTGTAGGCTGACTCATCGTTGTTGGTGATCTGGCCTACTACCGTGGTGTCATCCGCAAACTTGATGATGGTGTTGGAACCATTAACAGCCACACAGTCATGGGTGAAGAGGGAGTAGAGGAGGGGGCTCAGCACACATCCTTGTGGGGCCCCCGTGTTCAGGGTCAGGGCGGGGGGGGGGGGGGGGAGGTGTGGTTACCTAATTTGACAGACTGGGGTCTGTTTGTTAGGAAGTCCAGGGTCCAGTTGCAGAGGGAAGTGTTCAGGCCAAGAGTTTGGAGTTTGGTGGCCAGCTTGTTGGGGACGATAGTGTTGAATGCTGAGCTGTAGTCTATGAACAGCATTCTGATGTAGGTCTCCTTACCATCTAGGTGATTCAGTGCCGAGTGTAGAGCAGTTGTGATTGCATCCTCCGTTGATCTGTTTGCACGATAGGCAAACTGGTGTTGGTCAAGAGAGGCAGGAACACTGGCTTTGATGTGGGCTAAGACCAGTCTCTCGAAACACTTCATTATGATGGGTGTGAGTACGACAGTTCGATAGTCGTTCAGGCACGTCACAGCCGTTTGTTTTGGCACAGGAATAATGGTAGCGGTCTTGAAGCATGTAGGGACTACTGCCTGGGCCAATGACAGATTGAAGATGGCGGTGAAGACATCAGCCAGCTGATCAGCACATTCCTTGAGTACCCGTCCAGGGATGCTATCCGGTCCAGCAGCCTTTCGTGTGTTCACTCCGCGTAGAACACCCCTTACGTCGGAGGTCGACAGAGTGAGCACCTGGTCTTCCGGGGGTAGCAAGGCTTTGGTAGCCGGCTCCCTGTCGAAGCGAGCGTAGAAGCGAGCATTGAACCGTAAGGTTCAAGGTCATTGATAGCTGCAGTCTATGGACGTTTAGGCAGCCACGATGTTTATGAATGGGCTTGGCATGTGTCAGCTGTGGCTCAGTGCGCAGCACTCTTGCTCTGAGTCAGAAGGTTGTGGTTCAAGTCCCATACAGGGACTTGAGCACAAAAATCCAGGCTGATACTCTCAGCGCAGTACTGAGGGAGCGCTGCACTGTCGGAGAAGCCGTCTTTCAGATGAGACGTTAAACCGAGGCCCCGTCTGCTCTCTCAGGTGGATGTAAAAGATCCGATGGCCACTATTTCGAAGAAGAGCAGGGGAGTTCTCCCTGGTGTCCTGGGGCCAATATTTATCCCTCAATCAACATCACTAAAACAGATTATCTGGTCATTATCACATTGCTGTTTGTGGGAGCTTGCTGTGCGCAAATTGGCTGCTGCGTTTCCTACATTACAACAGTGACTACACTTCATTGGCTGTGAAGCGCTTTGGGACGTCCTGAGGTTGTGAAAGGCGCTGGAGAAATGCAAGTTCTCTCTTTTGGTGGGCCTCTAGAATGAAGGTTTCTTCATCATGAAAAAAATAAAGTTCCCTGCATCCAACAAGGGAGGAATACATCAGTACTCAACTGTTTATGTAGCACTTTCCTTCAGTGCATCAGTGGGATGGGGTAGGAGGCCATGACAGGGTAGGTGGGACATGGTTTGTGTAAGGAAGGGATTTAATGGACCAAATGACCATTTCTCATTCCATACTCCCCAGGGTTGCCAACAATGATCCCGGTAATTATTTTTTGGGTGCACGGCCCCTTTAAGGGGCTGCGCGGCCCATTCAACACATCGCGCATGCGCGGTCTTTCACATTGAAAAGCCGGCGAGCTGGCGGCGCGGGAGGTCCAGCTATAAGGGAACACTGGTCGCCAACTCTCCAGGATTGGCCTGGAGTCTCCAGGGATTGAAGATGAATCTCCTGTGAGCAAAACTCGAGTGGAAAAAAATCATAGGGACATTAAAATCATTGAGTTTTTTTCAGTTTCTTTGAACACTTTCATTTATTATTAGTTATAAAAATATTAGAGAGAGGGGAAGTTGAATGCGGGAGGTCATGTGACAAAACCTGCAGGAAATATGGCCAAGCAATGTTGGCAACCCCAAAAACTCTCCCATGTTTTTAATGACAAACCTTCTCTGGGCCTAGTCAAAGTGAAAGCCTGCTCCCCTAAAGTAAAGATTTCCTTCACTTATTTAGGATTCTGATTGGCTGAAAGCATTTGTCAGTGCAGAGCCTGGAATTGTTGAATTCTGTCATACGCTCCAGCACTTGTTCAAATTTTGAAGAATTTTTCAACCCGGCCAGTTCAGAACTGGAAGGAAAAGAAAAAGGAGGAATTACCTTAAAAGTTGACAGCTGTTCATTGTCTTTTGAATCGTTATTAGACAAGGAGCGATGATTTGGAATCAATAATTAAACTCACAGCAATCTGCCAACACTGGATTGTTGTCAATGCGTTTTCCCCGGGGTGTCCTAGTTACAGCTCGAGGGCTGTGGAGAGTTGTTGCCAACCCGCCAGGATTGCCCCCTGGAGTCTCCAGGAATTGAGGATTAATCTCCAAGGCACTGCTGCCAGCAAAAAAAACCACGGGGAGAAAAATCATTGAAACAGTAAAAAAATTGTGGCTCTTTTTCATTCTCTTTGATGACTTTTGTTTATTAGTTATAAAAATATTGGAAATTGGGGTGGGGGTGAAACAAGGCTGTTTCACTAACAATCAAGATTCATCCAATCCGGTATCGCATCGCTTTTTACAATGGGGCCTGGAGACTCCAGGGCAACCCTTGGACAGCATGGCTGGTCAGGAGTGCTTGCATTGAGTTTTACAGCACAGAAACAGGCCATTCGGCCCGACTGGTCCATGTCGGTGTTTATGCTCCATACGAGCCTCTTCCCCACCCTACTTCATCTCCCCCCATTAACATATCCTTCGATTCTCAGAATAAGGGGTCGGCCATTTAGGGCTGAGATGAAGAGAAATTTCCTCACTTAGAGGGTGGTGAATCTTTGGAATTCTCTACCCCAGCGGGTAACTCAATGACTCTATCGGACCAAGTGCTGGAAAATGGGATTAGAATAGACAGGGCTTGATGGCCGGCGTGGACACGATGGGCCGACGGGCCTCTTTCTGTGCTGTATAACTCTATGGGGAAAAGTTCAGTTGGTTTGCGCCTCCCGTTAGCGCCTTAAGAGGGCGCTAATGGGGCGCAAAGCAACTCGTGCCCAGGCGCAGCGATGTTTGCGCCGCTCGCGAAATTAACTAGACATTTTGCAGTGGCGCTAAACACTACCGCCACGATCTCCTGTGCCGGCAGATTGTGACATCAGTCGAGTGCACAACGCCCCGGTAGCGCCCTGGACCGGATATTGAGTGGCACCCCCTGCCTTACCACCTGCCGCTAGCAACGACAGGTTGAGGGGAGCGTTTTGCAGTCAGGAAGGGACTGGGGGAGCACTATTTAAAGACGACCGCTTCCTGCCTTTTTTTGTTGGTGACATTTTTGCACCATGCATTCTGAGAGAGAGAGAGAGAGAGAGACTTCTGGAGAGATTCAACACTGTGTGAAGGAGTTTTGGGTACTGAGCAGCACTTTGCAGGTTCATTTTGATTTGCCCTTGTATCGATTTAGAAGAGACTGTGGGGGCTGCACTCTGAGCTCTTTCCCTGGGCCTCTCCATTGTTCTTTCCAGCAGACTAGATGTACAGGTCTCTCCAGGCCGAGATTCAAGGCTGCAATGAGCAGGATGTGGATGGAGAGCAAGATCAACCCTCCCCTTTAAGAACTGGCTGGCGCCAGTGTGTCTGTGTTCCATTGCTGACTGACATCACATGAGCTTCGCCAGCGCTCTGAGGTAGTACCTCGCTCCTTAAGACAAGTGTGACGCGCCTGATTTAGAGCTCCAATCATCTCCAGGAGCAATAGAAGCCAAGTTTGCCGCCGAAGGCGATAATTAGCGCCAGGCGCTAAACTTTGCGCACGGCCGATAATGGCGCCCCAAACGGGGCGATACTGAATTTTTCCCCCTATGGCTCTATGACTATGTTGTGGAGACTCAGTCGTTGAGTATATTCAAGGCGGAGATCGATAGATTTTTCAATATTGAGGGAATCAAGGGATAGATAGTGTGGGAAAGTGGAGTTGAGGTAGAAGATCAGCCATGATCTTATTGAATGGCAGAGTAGGCTCGAGGGGCCGAATGGCCGACTCCTGCTCCTATTTCTTATGTTCTCATGTTCCTTTCTCCTGATATTGCAACAGAGGCTGTTCAGGGGTCACAGAATTCCTCATCCCTTGCTCACTTCTCCGCAACTTCTTTCCCTGTAAAATTGTTACCATTTCCCCCTCAAACTCCAGGATGGGAAGAATAACCAGAGTAAACCTTCTGCTTCTCTTTACCACGTAGAGGGTATTATATTTTTTGTGTGGTTAAATGCAGTGCTACTGAAAATAGTATACATAATCTGCAATTTAAACCCTAGGATACAGAGGTAAATGCTTTTTGTGTGACTGCTGTGAAACAAGTAAACACTGGGATGCCTTTCTGCACTGCGCAGGTTACAGGTGATGTTGGATGGGTTAGTGATGAGGAGTAAAGCTGGGTTTACATACAGAGCTTTGAAGAGTCTCAGCTGTGGCTCAGTGGGAAGCACCCTTGCTTCTGGGTCAGAAGGTTGTGAGTTCAAGTCCCCTTCCGGAGACTTAAGCACAAAAATCTAGGCTGACACTCGCAGTGCTGAGAGAGTGCTTCACTGTTGGAGGGGTAGTACTAAAGGAGTACCGCACTGTCGGAAGAGCAGTGCTGAGGGAGTGCCGCACTGTCGGAGGGGCAGTGCTGAGAGAGTGCCGCACTGTCGGAGGGGCAGTACTAAGGGAGTGCCACACTGTTGGAGGGGCAGTACTGAGGGAGTGCTGCACTGTTGGAGGGGCAGTACTGAGGGGGGGGGCGCACTGTCGGAGGGGCAGTAGTGAGGAGGGGGCTGCACTGTTGGAGGGGCAGTACTGAGTGGGGGGCCGCACTGTTGGAGGGGCAGTACGGAGGGAGCGCTGCACTTTTGGAGGGGCAGTACTGAGGAAGCGCCGCACTGTGGGAGGGGCAGTACTGAGGGAGCGCTGCACAGTCGGAGGTGCTGTCTTTCGGAAGATCCCATGGTACTATTTTGAAGAGCAGGGGAGTTATCCCTGGGGTCAATATTTATCCCTCAACCAACATCACCAAAACAGATTATCTGGTCATTATCACATTGCTGTTTGTGGGAGCTTGCTGTGCGCAAATTGGCTGCCGCGTTTCCCACATTACAACAGTGACCACACTTCAAAAAGTACTTCATTGGCTGTGAAGCGCTTTGGGACGTCCTGAGGTCGTGGAAGGTGCTATAGAAATGCAAGTCTTTATTTCTTCTCCATCATTCTCTGGCAGCTGTTAGCAACACAGCTGGAGGCAGCTGACGGGAAGTGTAGCCATCGTCACCCACCCCGGGACAGCTGGTACCAGGCAGGCAGATGAGGCAGGCGAGACGACCTTGCCAGAAGGTTTGCTGCCAGCGTTGCCACGTGACGACCTGCCGGGTTTATTTCTTGCCAAGTCCTCGGGTGCGAGCTCAAGTCTTGGCACCAGCAAGGTCAAAAAATGATCAAGTGTGTTTGACCCCGGATATAATTTAGACACAAGATTTCTACATTTCACCAACCCTCAAACACACTCCCAGGACGCTTGTGGAGACAGGACACAGGAAAAAGCAACCCCAAAAATGGAGGGTTAGCAGCTTACTCACCCAGTTGAATATCAGAGGAGTGGGTCTTTGTCCCAGTTCGGAGGCAGTTCTGGCTCTCCAGGGAGTTAGGGTGATGTGTTAGGGTGATGTGATGTCTCCCGGTAGTAAATCTTAAAATATTGGGAGGATGCTTGGGAGAGTCTAGAATCAGGGGTCACAGTCTCAGGATCAGGGGCCGGCCATTTAGGACTGAGATGAGGAGAAATTCCTTCACTCGGAGGGTGTTGAATCTTTGGAATTTTCTACCCCAGAGGGCTGTGGAGGCTCAGTCGTTGAGTATATTCAAGACAGAGATCGATAGATTTTTGGATACTAAGGAAATCAAGGGATATGGGGATCGGGCAGGAAAGTGGAGTTGAGGTGGATGATCAGCCATGATCTTATTGAATGGCGGAGCAGGCTCGTGGGGCCGTATGGCCAACAACTGCTCCTATTTCGTATGTTCTTAAAACACTGCATGTTCCACTTAATGTTTGAAACAAGTTATTAAATGTTTGCAATTTGGAATAATTTTGCTTTGAGTTTTACCGTTTATGATCAGCGCAGGGACCCACATATTAATAATTCATCACAAACAACTAAATGAACCATTTTGACACCAAATATATATGCATAGATTTTTATTTCTCCCTTCAGAATAATAATGTGGAGGTGTTCAGCTCCTTTGATGCCTTGAATTCAAAATTAGCTCTCGCATTCTGGGTTTGATTTCCTCCACTTTTTAAAAAATAAAATAATTACTGAAAAACAAAATTTAAAAAAAAAGCCCTGAAGGGTGATTGCTAACAGGAGCCGATATTTTCTGCCTGTTATCTATGACGTGACCTAAGTGAATTGGAGTGTATGAGTGGGATGTGTGTGTACTGCAGTGGGGAGGAGTGAGATTTCATTTGTTTATATGTATTTATTGGCACCTACTACATTATGTTGAAGATTTAAAAAGCATGGATTAAAAGAAGATGCAATAAAATTTATTGACATCCTTTTTGTCAGCGTTTGGTTTATTTGGGTGTCTGCGTGAATAACTTTGATAGGTATGGTAACAGACGTCAAAGTCAGATTCACACTCTCTTTGGTCCATTTTGATGGGTTCATTTAGGCGTCAGTAAAGGCCAAGGTTCACATTCAGACCAGGTGACTCAATGCTACACAGTGCTTTAGTGCAAGAGGTTATAGGTCACCCCCACCCCCCAAACATTCCCAATCCCAGGCCTATCAACCGAGTGCTTAAGATATTGACCAGATACTCCAGATGTACTGGCGCAATGTATCATCAATCACATCATAACACCCTTAATGCAGAAAAATGGCCCGAGATGCTTCACAAAAGGCCTAATCAAAAAACAAAATGGACGCTGAGCCAATGGAGGAGATATTAGGAGTGCAACTGGTCAAAGAGGTGGGTCTTTAGGAGGCCCCTAAGGAGAAGAGTTTAGGGAGGGAATTTCAGAGCATAGGGGGGCTAGGCGGCTGAAGGCACGGCTGTCAATTGGGGGGCAAAGCAAGGGATGCGTGATAGGCCAGTCAGAAGAACGAAATGTTCTGGTTTGTAGGCCTGGAGGAGGTCGCAGAGATTGGGAGGGGGTTATAATGAGGCTGGAATCCTCTTTTTTCACCTCCATTTTGAATTTAACTGCCTGTGGACAGGTTTCACACAATTTGTGAAATCCAGCAGTTAAACCGAGGCGGGGATGGCTGCATCCAGGAGAAAAGTGGCTTTATACCGACCTCCTGGATCCAGTGTCCCTGCCGTATGCTCCCCTCCCCCACGAGGCCTCCGATCGCCTTCCCAGGCCACCGATCCCCACCATGAAGACCCGCCCACCCCACCGATGATGTTGAGGCCGGCCACCATCCCTTCTGCACCCCCCGGTCGACCCCCTGCTGATCCGCAACCTCCCACCACCAACCGCGATCCCGCCCCCGGACCGACCCCTCGCTCCCGCTCCACAACCGAGGCCTACCCGCCCGCAGACAGCCAGCCTCTCAATCTGGATGGACGCTGGGGGGAATCCGAGGCCTCGCGTGCAAATCAGGCCCTGTCGTTAAAGTCAGCAGGGCCTGCGGGAAACCCGGCCTCCCGCCCACCTCGGAGGCCTGCCCCCAACCCGCCTACCTGGAGAAAATTCAGGCCATGATGTTCGGGTCATTTATCTCATTGCCGTTTGTGGGAGCTTGCTGTGCGCAAATTGGTTGCTATGCTTCCTACATTACAAGGGAATATTGTTTTGATGTAATTTTACCCCGTTTCTATACAAGGCTGCACCTATTGTGTATCTTCCTCTAGCAGCGAGCAGGCAAGGTTGTGGGTTTCTCCGTACTCCCCTCCCCCCTCATGGTACACTGGAAAAGGTAAGCTGGCAGTTACAAGCATTAAAAAGCTCCAGCCTTGGTAAAAAAAAATAGAAAGAGGAAAAGAGAGAAAGAGGAGCGAAAGGAGGAGGAAAAGAGGCTGGGGTTTTTTTCTTTGGAACAGAGGAGGTTGAGATTTAATTGAGGTATATAAAATTATGAGGGGCCTGGATAGAGTGGATAGGAAGGACCTATTTCCCTTAGCAGAGCGGTCAATGACCAGGGGGCATGGATTTAAAGTACTTGGTAGAAGGATTAGAGGGGAGTTGAGAATTTTATTCACCCAGAGTGTGGTGGGGTCTGGAACTCTCTGCCTGAAAGGGTGGTAGAGGCAGAAACCCTCATCACATTTAAAAAGTACTTGGATATGCGCTTGAAGTGCCGTAACCTACAGGGCTACGGACCAAGAGCTGGAAAGCGGGATTAGGCTGGGTAGCTGTTTGTCGGCTGGCACGGATAAGATGGACCGAATGGCCTTCTATAATTAATGAAAGAGGAAAAGAGAGAGAGAAAGAGGAACGAAAGAGGAAAAGAGAGGAGAAAAAAATGAAAATAAAGAAAAAGACTTGCATTTCTATAGCGCCTTTCACGACCTCAGGATGTCCCAAAATGCTTTACAGCCAGTGAAGTACTTTTTGAAGTGCACTCACTGTTGTAATGTGGGAAAGGCGAACGAAAGATCAGATTCTCTCTCAAAAAAGCCGTGGCAACTGTGATCTTTCACCCCCTAGACAAACCCATCGCCAACTGTCGTCAGTAGACCTCAGTGCGGATGCTGAAAGCACAGCTGTGAGATCAGTAAATACCGAGTTTGATTAGAGTTTCAATATTCAGCCTATCTTTGAAACAACTGGTCGAGATTTCATCAAAGGGTGTCATGTTGCACCCACTTAACTTCAACTCTACTAAGTCTTAGAGAGCAATATATCACCACCAGACTAGTCAACGGAATCACTCGCACCACATTCAGTTATATATTGCAATCTCTGCCCAGTTATTACTGCTTAAACTCTCTGTACAATGCACTCCAAGGAATTTCTGCTGGGATCAGGGATTGATTTTTGTGGTTGGGGTGGAAACAATGGTAGTTTTTCAATAAGTTTATTAAACAGAGAATAGGCTGATAAGGTGAGATGATGAAGTAAGGTGGGAGGAGGTTCATGAGCAGCATAAACACCTGCATAGACCAGTTGGGTTGAATGGCCTGTTTCTGTGCTGTACATTCTATGTAAATTGGACTCATTTCAAAAATGTTCGATTGAAATTATATGCTTGATTGGCACCCCAATGGTGCCAGATGATGTAGGCGGGGTTTTAAATGAATTTTTTGCATCTGTGTTCACTATGGAGAAAGACGATGTAGACATAGAAATCGGGCAAGGGGACTGTGACGTACTTGAACATATTAGCATCGAGGGGGAGGAGGTACTAGCGGTTTTAGCAGGCCAAAAAGTGGATAAATCCCTAGGCCCGGACGAGATGTATCCCAGGCTGTTGTGTGAGGCAAAGGAGGAGATTGCAGGGGCTCTGACACAAATTTTCAGAACCTCTCTGGCCACAGGGGATGTACCAGAGGACTGGAGAACAGCTAACGTAGTACCATTATTCAAGAAGGGTAGCAGGGATAAACCAGGGAATTACAGGCCAGTGAGCCTAACATCTGTGGTAGGGAAATTATTGGAAAAAATTCTGAGGGACAAAATTAGTCACCACTTGGAGAGGCAAGGATTAATCGGGGATAGTCAGCATAGCTTTGTCAAGGGTAAATCATGTCTGACCAATCTGATTGAATTTTTCGAGGGGGTGATTAGGTGTGTGGATGAGGGAAATGCTGTGGATGTGGTTTACATGGACTTCAGTAAAGCTTTTGACAAAGTCCCGCATAGGAGACTGGTCAAGAAGGTAAGAGCCCATGGGATCCAGGGTGCCTTGGCGCGTTGGATCCTAAACTGGCTGAGTGGCAGGAGGCAGAGGGTGATGGTCGAAGGTTGCTTTTGTGACTGGAAGCCTGTGTCCAGTGGGGTACCTCAGGGATCGGTGCTGGGTCCCTTGCTGTTTGTGATCTACATAAATGATTTGGATGAGAATGTAAAAGGTATGATCAGTAAGTTCGCAGATGACACGAAAATTGGTGGGGTGGTAAATTGCGAGGAGGAAAGCCTCAGGCTACAGGACGATATAAACGGGTTGGTCAGATGGGTGGAAAAGTGGCAAATGGAATTTAACCCTGAAAAGTGCGAGGTGATGCATTTTGGACGGACAAATAAGGCAAGGGAATACACAATGAGTGGTAGGACCCTAGGAAGTACAGAGGGTCAGAGGGACCTTGGTGTACATGTACATAAATCCCTGAAGGCAGCGGAACAGGTAGAGAAGGTGGTTAAAAAGGCATATGGGATACTTGCCTTCATTAGCCGAGGCATAGAATATAAGAGCAGGGAGGTTATGATGGAGCTGTACAAAACGCTGGTGAGGCCACAGCTGGAGTACTGTGTGCAGTTCTGGTCGCCTCACTATAGAAAGGATGTGATTGCTTTGGAGAGGGTGCAGAGAAGATTCACCAGGATGTTACCTGGGATGGAGCGCCTCAGCTATGAAGAAAGGCTAAACAGGCTGGGGTTGTTTTCCTTGGAGCAAAGAAGGCTGAGGGGGGACCTGATTGAGGTGTACAAAATGATGAGGGGCATCGATAGGGTGGATAAAGAGGAACTTTTCCCCTTAGTAGGGGGGTCAATAACAAGGGGGCATAGATTCAGGGTAAGGGGCAGGAGATTTAGAGGGGATTTGAGGAGGAACTTTTTCACCCAGAGGGTGGTTGGAATCTGGAACTCGCTGCCTGAAAGGGTGGTAGAGGCAGGAACCCTCACAACATTCAAGAAGCATTTGGATGAGCACTTGAAATGCCATTGCATACAAGGCTATGGACCAAATGCTGGAAAATGGGATTAGACTGGACAGGGATTGATGGACGGCGCAGACACGATGGGCCGAAGGGCCTCTTTCTGTGCTGTAAAACTCTATGACTCTATGACATCCACCGCCTTAACATAGAAACATAGAAACATAGAGATAGGAACAGGAGTAGGCCATTCGGCCCTTCGAGCCTGCTCCGCCATTCAATGAGATCATGGCTGATCTTCGTCTGAGATCATAGCTGATCTTACCAGTTCAGTACCCCGTCCCCGCCTTTTCTCCGTAACCCTTAATCCCCTTAAACATCCACTCCCTCCACCACCGGCGCACCGTGGCTGCAGTGTGTACCATCTACAAGATGCACTGCAGCAACTCGCCAAGGCTTCTTCGGCAGCACCTCCCAAACCCGCGACCTCTTCCACCTAGAAGGACAAGGGCAGCAGACGCATGGCACCACCTCCAAGATCCCCTCCAAATCACACACAATCCTGACTTGGAAATATATTGGCCGTTCCTTCATCGTCGCTGGGTCAAATTCCTGGAACTCCCTCCCTAACAGCACTGTGGGAGCACCTTCACCACACAGACTGCAGCGGTTCAAGGAGGCGGCTCACTGCCACCTTCTCGAGGACAATTAGGGATGGGCAATAAATGCCGGCCTTGCCAGCGATGCCCACATCCTATGAATTAATAAAAAAACACAATTAGAAATGGATCAGATCATGACACAGTCACTACTGATGTCCTATGTACAGCGAGTATCTATATTCCTGACAGGTACACCAATTATTTCATTTTTTGCACTCTGATTGGTTCCCTCCATGTTACCCTCCCCACTCCATGCACCCATTGGCTGCCCGTAGCTGTGGAATTATGGCCTCCTTTCCAGGACATAAACATCACTTCTATTTACAATCGTGAACTGGTGTCCTCCTTTCACGGGGCATAAACCGGTGCAATCAAGCCCAGTCACTCAACTAACTTGTGACACTGCAACAGCCCACGTTGAAACATTGCGACAGGATGGAGCCAATACGTGTGAGAGCGAGAGTCTGCGGGCGGAGAGCCTGGTATAGGAATGCTTTATTATTCATTCACTATGCATAGTACAGCAGTAACAGGCAGCAAATACACCCACATTGAATTGAAGGGGTTGATACACGTCGACACAGACATTACACAACAGGGCATGAACACATGACCAGGATCTTGCATTATACATTTACAGAAGGGTAGTGGACAGTTGTACTCGACAGGTAGAGGATGAAAACTGCAGTAAGATTTCCAATGCCCTGCTTAAAAGTGTTCAATTCCATTAACTTGCACAACGCAAACCACCCCTAAAAGAAAACTGCTACCTCAAAAATAAAGTTATAAAAAAAGAGAATTATGGTGTAAAAGTGACTTTTATCCCATTCTGGATTGGTAATCATGGATTTTTAAAAAATACAATTACCCCTGAAATTTCTCATAACCAGGAGAGTGAGCTAAATATGTTTGACCCGTGACAACAGGGTTGGCCGCTGAAGGACAGCGTCCAGTCCACTCACCTCCTGCCCTCCGCAGTATCCAAACATACAAGTTTCCGTTTCTCAGTGTCCTACAAGCACTAGCCCTGTCACGCTGTGACCTATATACAAGCATTGCAAAGCTCTTGCGAAAATTCAGAACAACCTAAGCCCTTGGGTTTAAATGACGGGTGAAGATTTCTTCCCACAGGACTTTAAAAATTCCACCTTTCTCATCTTCCCGATGTGTGCATGCATATTGAACTAGAAGGGTAGTCTCACACCTCGTCTCTACAGGAGTCCCAGTATTTACCTTCGCCCTTCTCTCACCGGCTCCGTATTTCCAAATCAAGCTTGAAGCCCCTTTGCTGGAATGAGGCGTCACGTTATGTGACCGGTTACATTAATGGGATCCCGTGGGCTGGTTTAACATGTTTTAATGGACTTTTCAGTCTACGGACTACAAGAAAGCTTTTCTAACCAATCATGCGACCGCTATGCTCAGTACCCGCTCCCAGGGAACTCTTGACATTTCATCTCTAATTAGATCAGGCTTTTTTCTAAGCACATGGCTCAAACAGTTTCCTCGCAACCTAACACATTAATACACATATCAGTGACTTTTTAAAATTGTAACAAAACTATGTAAAATTAACATCGTAAACCGTTTGCACATTTATTTTTTTAAGCTTTCTGTTGCAACTGAAGAAGTCGGCAAAAAAAAAAATCTTAAATAATGTTTGAAATGACATTGGGAATGAAATTGGTGAATGTTAACGTGGTGTTTTTGCAAGTGTTGGCCCTTCTGGCGGAAGTTCCGCGATGGGACGTCAGTTCAGCAGCTCCAGGTAAGTGACCGGAACTTTGCCTTTCTTGTTGCCCTTTTCTCCCATCAGCCAATCGGAATCCATGCCTGGCAGACTATACACCGTGATGAGCTGGACAGCCAAACGTTGACCAAAAAAAAAAGAAAAAAAGTTAGATCGATCTATTAATAGAAACTGCAATGACACCCTCCTGCTAGTGGTGGCACTGCAGCAGTGCCACCACTGGCAGGAGGTGTAATTACAGCGTGACCAGTTTACATAGGCTGTCTCCATTGGAAATGTGGACTTAGGAATTTATAATGGAAATAAGGACAGAATGTATGACCTTAAAATGGGGACTGAACTACACCCGAGCACCCTGGTCCAACTACCCCCCCCACCCCCCGTCCGCTAACCCCGTCAACTGAAGGCTACAGTTGGTTTTGACGGCATCACCCGTTTTACGCTATCGCGCAGTCGAGGTCGACTCCTCTGTGTGTGATGTCACAGGAGATCACCTCGTATAAATGAAGATGCTCTTCAAAAGGGAGAAAGGGATAGACCAAGTAATTACAGGCCAGTCAGCCTAACCTGGGAAAATGATTGGGAAAAAATTCTGAGGGACAGGATAAATCTTTATTTAGAAAGACATCAGGGACAGTCGGCATGGATTTGTTAAGGGAAAGTTGTTCGTGTCTGACTAACTTGATTGAATTTTTTGAGGAGATAACAAGGAAGGTCGATGAGGGTAATGCATTTGATGTAGTCTATATGGATTTTAGCAAGGCTTTTGATAAGGTCCCACATGGCAGACTGGTCACAAAAGTAAAAGCCCATGGGATCCAAGGCAAAGTGGCAAATTGGATCCAAAATTGGCTCAGAGGCAGGAAACAAAGGGTAATGGTCGAAGGGTGTTTTTGTGACTGGAAGGCTGTTTCCAGTAAAGTTCCGCATGGCTCAGTACTGGGTCCTTTGCTTTTTGTGGTATATATCAATGATTTGGACTTGAATGTAGGAAGTATGATTAAGAAGTTTGCAGATGATACAAAAATTGGCTGTGTGGTTGATAATGAAGAAGAAAGCTGCAGACTGCAGGAAGATATCAATGGACTGGTCAGGTGGGCAGAACAGTGGCAAATGGAATTCAATCTGGAGAAATGTGAGGTAATGCATTTGGGGAGGGCTAACAAGGCAAGGGGACACTGAGAAGTGCAGAAGATCAGAGGGACCTTGGAGTGCATGTCCACAGATCCCTGAAGGTAGCAGGACAGGTAGATAAGGAGGTTAAGAAGGCATACGGGATACTTGCCTTTATTAGCCGAGGCGTAGAATACAAGAGCAGGGGGGTTATGCTTGAACTGTATAAAACACTAGTTAGGCCTCAGCTAGAGTAATGTGTTCAGTTCTGATCACCACATTACAGGAAGGAAGTGATTGCACTAGAGGGGGTGCAGAGGAGATTTATGAGGATGTTGCCTGGGCTGGGGAATTTTAGCTATGAGGAAAGACTGGATAGGCTGGGGTTGTTTTCATTGCAACAGAGGGGGCTGAGGGGAAACTTATTGAGGTGTATAAAATTATAAGGGGCCTAGATAGAGTGGATAGGAAGGACCTATTTCCCTTAGCAGAAGGGTCAATAACTAGGGGGGCATAGATTTAAAGTAATTGGTAGAAGGATTAGAGGGGAGTTGAGGAGAAATGTTTTCACCCAGAGGGTGGTGGGGGTCTGGAACTCACTGCCTGAAAGGGTGGTCGAGGCAGAAACCCTCATCACATTTAAAAAGTACTTGGATATTCACTTGAAGTGCTGTAACCTACAGGGCTACGGACCAAGAGCTGGACAGTGGGATTAGGCTGGATCGCTTTTTATCGGCCGGCACAGACACGATGGGCCGAATGGCCTCCTTCTGTGACATAAATTTCTATGATTCAAATGAATAAATTCAAAAACCACTTGCTGGGGAAGAGTCAGACATTCGAGGATTCCACGAGTGATAATTGAACACGAATGGGATTAAATCTATTCTGTCAGATGCCTTTGAGAAAAATAAAAATCAAACTAGATGAGAACTAACCTGATTTGCTAAGCATCTGAAAAAACAATGAGATATTTTCTTAAATCAGATGGTATCAAGTACAAGAACTAATTAACACAGAAAAACCCAAGTACTTTGAAACATAGATAACAGGAGCGGGCCATTCAGGCCCTTGCGCCTGTTCCGCCATTCAACGAGATCGTGGCTGATCTGTACCTTAGCGACTATATAGGTCTGAAACGTTAGCTTCTATATAAAAGCCCAGGCCCACCGGTTTGAAAACACGAGGGCTGCCAGTTGAAAGACTCCAATCTACACGGGAAGGCAGGAAACCTCCCAGAGGATCACTCGCAAGACACTAACCTCATCGGCCAGGAGCTCGAGCTCGTTGGAGTCGGCCGGGTCGTAATCGTAGAGAACGCGAGCTCTTCTCGTCCCGCTGGAAGGGGGGCTAACTTCAGTGAATGGCACCGAGGATGTCGAAGGGTTGCATGGCCCCGCTAACACCGGGACTACCGGGATGGTAGCAGCGGATGGGGAAACGCCACTGGGTGGAGCCTGCGTATCTGAGTTGCCCACAAACGCACTGGGAAACCTGAAACAAGCGAAGAGGGCACGTCAGCTATTTCACTTCACACGGAGCTGCGGGTTACACGGCAGGATTGTGGTTCCAGTCGCTAGTTGCTAAGGTATTTTGATAACTAAAACACCCAAAGCAAGCATTGGCAGGATACATTAGTATCTGGATACAGGTTGTGGCGGAGTCGCAGGTCTCTGGGCCAGTCACATAGCAAGGTTCGATCACAACTGGGCAGCTAAGGAGGGTGAAATCTGAGGAAGACCCAGTCTGCCCCGCCCATTGCACAGTGAGGCACAAGCACAGAGGAATCCCCATATCATGGCAGAGGACACCTAAAACAGTTTATAAAAAGAAAGTTTGCCGTAGAATTTCCTCCCTTTCTTTCAATATCTGTATCTTGGGCAGGCGGTCACTGTCAGCCGTGGCTCAGTGGGTTGCACTCTCGCCTCTGGAGTCTTCGTGGGTCCCAGCCCCCACTCCAGGCCGACACTGCCAGCGCAGTGCTGAGGGAGCGCTGCACTGTCGGAGGGGCAGTACTGAGGGAGCGCTGCACTGTCGGAGGGGCAGTACTGAGGGAGCGCTGCACTGTCGGAGGGGCAGTACTGAGGGAGTGCTGCACTGTCGGAGGGGCAGTACTGAGGGAGCGCTGCACTGTCGGAGGGGCAGTACTGAGGGAGCGCTGCACTGTCGGAGGGGCAGTACTGAGGGAGCGCTGCACTGTCGGAGGGGCAGTACTGAGGGAGTGCTGCACTGTCGGAGGGGCAGTACTGAGGGAGTGCTGCACTGTCAGAGGGGCAGTACTGAGGGAGTGCTGCACTGTCGGAGGTGCCGTCTTTCGGATGCAACGTTAAACCGAGGTCCCGTCTGCCCTCTCAGGTGGACGTAAAAGATCCCGCGGCTACTATTTTGAAGAACAGCAGGGGGGAGTTCTCCCCGGTCTCCTGGCCCAATATTTATCCCTCAACCAACATCACTAAAAAACAGATTATCTGGTCATTATCACATTGGTGGCAGCTTGCTGTGCGCAAATTGGCTGCCGCGTTTCCTACATTACAACAGTGACTACACTTCAAAAAGTACTTCATTGGCTGTAAAGCGATTTGGGGGCATTATGAGGTGGTGAAAGGCGCTATAGAAATGCGAGTCTTTCTTTTTCTCCAAGCTCACAAGGGGGTCCAATTTCACGATTATTTGCCTCGGTTGAGTTTGCTCCTTGGGCCATCTCCAGCGAGCAGGCCTGGACAAGTCAGCGGCGCACAGGTGGCCGCAAGATACAGGTCATGGAGATTTATTTTGTAAAACAACATCTCACTGTAAACACAACACAAACACTGGAAATATATGTGATCAGGAGCATTAACCTTCCACCAAGTCAATATATAAAGTGCGATGTTGATAACCAATCAATGCCAGGAAATCGGACACAGAGTGCATGAATTAAGGGTGGGGAAGGATTCACATCGACCTGTTAAGAAGGGTAGTCTGGTCCCGCTCAAAGTCCAGGATGGAATGAATTCCCTCTTTTGGGAATAACAAAATGTACAGCAGGAACGGTCATCTTCTCCACTGCTCAGACCAGGGCTTCGGTTGGGTTTAAACCCAATCACCTTGTGGAACATAGGAACTGGAGGAGGTCATTCAGCCCCTCAGGCCTGTTTGGCCATTCAATGAGATCAGGGCTGATCTGTATCTCAACTTCGTCTCGCCGCCTTGGTTCCATATCCCTTCATACGCTGACCCATCAAAAATCTATCCATCTCGGTTTTGAAATTTTCAATTGACCCCCCAGCTTTTTGGGGGAAGAGAGTTCCAGGTTTCCACTCCCCTTTGTGTGAAGAAGTGCTTCCTGACATCACCCCTGAACAGCCTGGCTCTAATTTTAAGGTTATGCCCTCCCCTTGTTCTGGACTCCCCCCACCAGAGGAAATAGTTCCTCTCTATCGACCCGATCAACTCCTTTAATCATCTTAAACACTCGATTAGATCACCCCTGAATCTTCTAAACTCGAGGGAATACAAGCCCAGTCTGTGCAACCTGTCCTCGTAATTTAACCCTTTTAGCCCCGGTATCATTCTGGTGAATCTGGGCTGCTCCCCTCCAAGGCCAGTATATCCTTCCTGAGGTGCGGGGCCCAGGACTGAACGCGTGTCCAGATGGGGTCTAACCAGAGTTTTATATAAATGTAACATCACTTCCACCCCTTTGTATTCCGACTCTCGAGATAAAGGCTAACATTCCATTAGCCTTTTGAATTTTTTTTGTACCTGTCCACTAGCTTTTAGTGATTTCTGTAAATGGAGCCCTAAACCTCTCGGCTCCTCCACAGTTCCTAGCTTATCACCATTTAGTAAATACTCTGCTCAATCTTTCTTGGGTTCAAAGTGGATGACCTCACACTTCCCCACATTGAACTCCATCTGCCACAGTTTCACCCATTGACTTAATCTGTCAATGTCCCTTTGTGGCTCATAATACCCAACTCGCACTGCATGCGACAGATATATTTTTTTGTAGAGCATCTTGCTTACAAGACATTCTCTGGGGCACTGCAGAACATGCCCATGGGAGGTTTCTCCATCTGCATTTGAATGTGATATGAAACCTTGTACTCGCTGGAGGTAAAAAAAAAGGTTGATAGGATGAGGTCAGTTGGTACCCAAACAACTCATCTATTCTCAAACACGATCTGCTGGAAAGATCAGTCCATTATTGAAGAGAAATACTAGGAGACCCAGAAACATCCTTCTCACTCCATCTCCCCAGATTCTGCAGAGCTTGAAGTGGCATCAAGAGCCTCAAGTTTGGATCTACCCAGGATTCGGCAAGACTGCCCCCAAGTCCTTCGCTTTTAATTCCTCTCCCCTACTCTGTGCAACAACTTGTCGGGGGGGGGGGGTGGGGGGCGAAGCCAAGTTCGGCTCACTGTCGAGCCAGTGTTCTTGCAATGTCCAGGGCAGCCTGGGTTCACCACAAGATGGCGGAACGGAAGGAGGATGCTATCTGAATTATGAACCGCTGAACTCACCTATGCAAGAGCTGGAAACAACGCAAAGTGGCAAACCTGGCCGGGGTTGTAAGCGGCGAACGTTTTTTTGTAATGGCCTCCGACCCCTCTCGGGTAATGTGGGCTCCACCAATATGGAGCCAGCACTCCATGAGGTCCACAGATCCTGGAGGGGGGTCAAGGCCACTTTTTTCCTCAGGAGAGCCCTGCTATTAACAGCATCAGCAACTGTGACCAGCGGTGAAGTCAAGAAACTGGGTGGACCGTGGGTACCGGTACAATTGTTAGCCGCCCCCCCCCCCCCCCCAAAGATACTGGCAGCATTTGGAACTAGAGTTGCCAACTCTGATTGGATGTATTCCTGAAGGTTTCATCACATGCCCCGCCCCCCTCCAACAGCCACCCCCCCCACCAACAGCCCCGCCCACCCTCCAACAGCCCCGCCCACCCTCCAACAGCCCCGCCCACCCATTTCCAATATTCCTATAACGAAGACAAAAGTATTCAACAAATATGAAAAAGACATCATTTCTTTTAAAGCCCCCATGTGTTGCTGGTGGCAGTGTGCTGGAGATTAAGCTTCAATTCCTGGAGACTCCAGGCCAATCCTGGAGGGTTGGCAACCCCTATTTGGAATGGAGTCTTTGGTACAAGTGAATTCTGCACCTCGGGTGAATCAATCTGTATCGGAAGCCCTGGGCTGTTACTTTAAACAGAGTCCAGGCTGCAAGACGCACACTTTAACTTCATACAAGAAATACTGGAGTGCGGGAGGGGAACAGGATAAAGCCACTGGAGAGAGGATATCCCTTTTAAAGTCATCATAAACAGGAGCTTTCAACGGGTGAAGCAGTTACACCATAAACCCAAGGTTTGTACTTACATTTCTCCACTGGAGCTGAAGGCATGAAATGAAAATCATAATGAGGTTATAAAGATATTTAAGGGACAGCCCCCCTTTGAAAAGGACGGCGCGGAGATACAGCTCGACATTGTGAATCGACACTACCAGCGCAGCACCGGAGGATCCAACCCGCCACTGTCACGCCCCAATTTAACTCAATCTTCCAGCGGTTCCTCTCTCAACCTGCTTCGTTGGCTCAGGATTGCAAAGATTTTCCGCAAAAATGTGTTTTATCAGTCACCGGAATCATTCTCAATTCAAATTTGTGTTACACAAATAGAGAGAGAGGGAAGAGACAGAGAGAGAGAGAGAGAGCGACAGGGAGAGAGAGAAATAGAAACATTGAGAGAGGCAGAGGGAGACACTCACTCATTTTAAGTGTGCTGATTGGTAATTGGTAAGTAAAGATGAAAATACTTGGTGCTCATTTAGTGTGGCAGAACGATTTCTACTCATTGATTGCCATGGATGCTGTTCACTGTATCACAGTTATATTGGCCTAGAAATTCGGTTGGCTTTGCACCCAGTTTTCGTCCAAAGAGGGCTTTTGCGCCAATAGAGGAGGCCGCGCTGATATTCAGCGCTGCGGTAATGGCGGCGGTAGTCGGTAGCGCTGCGCCGGCACCGATGACGTCATCGGTGTGCGCAGTGCCCCGGTTCCGCCCCGATGCCAGCCCGAATCCCATATTCAGTTGCCGCCGCCTCCTCCGTGGCGGCCGCTACTTACATCCGGAGACCAGGGCCTTACTGCAGCCTTAGTGGGGCGCATAAAGGTGGAGGTGCGGCCGGCCGCTTTTTCGGCGGCCGCCTGCCCGCACCTCCTTCCCCGGCCTCCTCCACCATCCCCCCCCGCGGCATTGCCGGCTGCTTTCCGCGAGCCCGGCACTTCTCCGTGGTGCCGGGCTCATTTGTCGGCACAATCCAGCGGCGATCTCCCCGTTGCAGGCACCTCCACCTTAAGAGAAGGAGGAGGCCTGCAGTACCGCAGCCTGCCGCACCGCATCGGGTGGCGCAGCAGCGCCTACAGCGCTGAAATTCAGTTTCAGCGCCCCAAGCGGGGGCGGCCACACCCTGGAACAGCGCCCGGTTCCAACTTGGGGCGCAAAAACTGAATTTCTGACGGTCGCAAATGGCTCCCCGCCCAGCGCTAATTTTTGGGCGCAAACCAGCTGGCGGGCCCAAACTGAATTTCTAGGCCATTGTGTTTGTAAGCAGCAGTCTTTCTTAACCAGAAGGCACAAAGTTAAGGTGATTGGTAAAAGAACTGGAGGCGACATGAGGAAAAACTTTGTTACGCAGCGAGCGATTAGGACTTGGAATGCGCTGCCTGATAGGGCGGTGGATACAGATTCAATAGTAGCCTTCAAAAGGGAATTAGATAAATACTTGAAGGAGAAAAAATTGCAGGGATATGGGGAAAGAGCAGGGGAGTGGGACTAACTGGATTGCTCTTCGAAAGAGCCGGCGCAGACTCGATGGGCCGAATGGCCTCCTTCTGTGCTGTACTATTCTATGATTCTTTTAAATTCACTCTCAGGATAGATGTCGTGCTGTTGCTGGCAAGGTCGGCATTTATTACCCATCCCCTGGTTGCCTGTTGGTGCACTGACTGGCTCGCTAGTCCACTTCAGAGGGCAGCTGAGAGTCAACCACGTCGAGGGAGGTCCACAGTACTGACCCAGCGACAATGAAGAAATGGCAAATGAGGTCCAGGTCAGGACAGCAATCAGATCAACCTCTCACCCGTCTTTTTTCCAGTAATGGCACAGATATGTGGTCGGAAACTCATCCCGGGGTCAAATATGATACCAAGGTTGCAAACACTCTGGTTTGGCCTCGGACAGTTGCCAGGGAGAGGGATGGAGTCGGTGGCTAGGGATCAGAGTTTGTGCTGGGAACCGAAGTCAATGGCTTTGGTCTTCCCAATATTTAGTTGGACTGGATAGCTAGCTTTCAGAAAATAACATTTTGGGATACAGTGAATGAGTAATTTGAGACATGACGTGTTGGGAGTGTAGCGTGCTCGGGAGGAACAGGTGACTTTGGACCTGTGGTCCCAAAAGCTCTCCACTGCTGGGGTTTCCACACCTCATGTCTGGGTCTACTGTAGAGCAATTGATAGAGATTGATCGCTGTGATTAGTCAACAACTCCATTATCGTTGGATCATGGGACTACCAGGATGGTGGAAGATGAACTGGATGGACCCTGGCCATTTTTCATCAAGCAATTCCTATGCTCCTACAAGACAATGCAGGGGCCCCAGACCGAATCTTTGCAAACGCCACTCTTGACTGCAGGAGTCCAACACAAACCAGGCTGAGTATTTCTGGATATTTCATTCACTGCTTCTACAGTTCCTTACCTGCCCAGCAGTTTCTGCAGGTCCAATGTATACTGGTAACACTGGGCATAATACGTGGCCTGTGCCTCCACAAACTCATGCAGGCAGCGGAGGTGGTTAGTCTGCAAGAAGAACAGTTTCATTCTTTGAAAAAATCACGATCTGAAACTCTGAATTATTCAAATGAACAAAGCTTTCTAGCCAACTAGCCCTGGTTCTAAACACAGCCTCCCCTTCAGTTAATGAACTAAACATAACCTCCTACTTGTAATGCACAAGACTGGGCCGTCTCCAGCTGAATCTGGAAGCGAGGGGGGAATCCTCCCAATGGGAAAAAAAAATGTTATTCTGATTTCTGCCAGAAGCAGAATTTCAAAAGCAGCAGCATCGGGAATGTTGGAACCATCATTAACCAACTAGCTACTCTATAATTCAAGGCGCTGGCTTACCGCCACCTTCTCAAGGGCAATTAGGGATGGGCAATAAATGCTGGCCTTGCCAGCGACGCCCATATCCCAGGAATGAATTAAAAAAATTCAGAGTACTCTATAATTCAGTGGGTCCCATACAATGTTCCCTCTAAATTGTCTTTGTTGTGTTCGGCCTGTTTATTTCAATGCGCGTCCCTTTAAATTTCTGCGCACGGGAGGTATTTCAAATGGAAAAGCCCGTGAGCAGCCTGCGCGGAACCTTGCAGATTACTGCGCACGCTCGCAGTTTAAGAGGGAACATTGGTCCCATCAGCAGCAAGGGGTCGTGGAGAGCACAAAGCATCAAGCTGCTGACAGCATCACTTAAAAAATTACTATCATTACAGATGCACAGGTATATTCCTGAAACATTTCCGCATTTAAAACCCTGAACCCCCCCACTACATTGCCGGTTAACCCTTTCTTTCCTGAGCGAGGGGGAGCGTCAGAATAGAGAGATGATGATAGCACAGTTCCTATCACATCACATGCAGCAGCATATCATACCAAGGTACCCCAGAGAACCACTGTAATATAGCCAACTCAAACCAAGGCAAGTGTACTGTGGTGGCCCCCCCAGAGGTCGGTGTTGGGACCACTTCTCTTTTTGATATATATTAAATGACCTGGACTTAGGTATACAGGGCATAATTTCAAAGTTTGCAGATGACACAAAAGCCAGCATTTTAGTAAACAGTGAGGACAGTAACAGACTTCAGGAGGACATTCACAGACTGGTGAAATGGGCAGACACGTGGCAGATGAAATTAACACAGAGAAGTGATTCATTTTGGAAGAAAGAATGAGGAGAGGCAATATGAAATAAATGGTACAATTTTAAAGGAGGTTCAGCAACAGAGAGACCTGGGGGTGTATGTACACCTGCGAAGGTGGCAGGACAAGTAGAGAAGGCTGATTTTTTTTTTTTTAAAAAGCATACGGGATCCTTGGCTTTATAGAGACAGAGTATAAAAGCAAGGACGTTATGCCAAAATGTTATGTACCACTGGCTAGGCCTCAGCTGGAGTATCGTGTCTAATTCTGGGCACCGCACTTTAGGAAGGATGTCAAGGCCTTGGAGAGGGTGCAGAAGAGATTTACTAGAATGGTTCCAGGGATGAGGGAATTCAGTTATGTGGAGAGACTGGAGAAGCTGGGGTTGTTCTCCTTCGAGCAGAGAAGGTTAAAGGGAGATTTAATAGTGGTGTTCAGAATTATGAGGAGTTTTGATAAGAGTAGCAAGGGAGAAACTGTTTCCAGTGGTAGGAGGGTCAGTAACCAGAGGACACAGAACCAGACGGGAGAAGAGGAGAAATCTTTTTACTCAGCGAGTGGTTAGGATCTGCCTGAAAGGGCAGTGGAAGCAGATTCAATAGTAACTTTCAAAAGGGAATTGGAGAAATAGTTGAAAAGGAAAAAAAATCAACAGGGCTGTGGGGAAAGAACAGGGGGAGTGGGACTAATTGGATCCCTCTTTCAAAATAGCCGGCACAGGCACGATGGGCCGAATGGCCTCCTTTTCGTACTGTACGATTCTATGATTGATATTAGATTTAGAAGAGGGCAGGAAAAAACAAGCTGTGTAAAGTTGTGAGGCTGTGGAATTTATTTCCAGGGTTAGTGGCTGAGGCAGAAATGATGCCAGCATTCGAAATTAGATTGGACAGGTGGATGAAAGAAAAAAAAAGAGGATGGAGAAGTAGGAGAATGCGGCGGATAAATAACAGCAGGGGCTGGTTGGGCTGAATGGCCTGTTTCTGTGTTGTAACCTCTTTGTGTTGCTATATCTCAGCATGTTTTCAGTGAGGTTCGAGGTCACTTTCACATCAGTCTCGAAGAAAACTGAACACCTCGAACCTCCCTAATTACAGGGTCACCACTTAGCAATACTGATGATAGTGAACTGAGCCAAGTGAAGAATGTCCTTAATAATATTTACTACAGAGTTTATAACTAACGTTCCTACTTTTTTTTTTGACCAGGCGGCCCCTTTAACGGGTCGCGCGCATGAGCGTTTTTTTCAATTTGAAAACCGGCTTACCGGCAGCGCAGGACCCCCGGAGAGCAGCGCGGGACCCCCCGGAGAGCAGCGCGGGACCCCCCGGAGAGCAGCGCGGGACCCCCCGGAGAGCAGCGTGGGACCCCCGGAGAGCAGCGCGGGACCCCCCGGAGAGCAGCGCGGGACCCCCCGGAGAGCAGCGCGGGACCCCCCGGAGAGCAGCGCGGGACCCCCGGAGAGCAGCGCGGGACCCCCCGGAGAGCAGCGCGGGACCCCCGGAGAGCAGCGCGGGACCCCCCGGAGAGCAGCGTGGGACCCCCGGAGAGCGGCGCGGGACCCCTGGAGAGGAGAGCGGGACCCCGGAGAGCAGCGCGGGACCCCCCGGAGAGCAGCGCGGGACCCCCGGAGAGCAGCGCGGGACCCCTGGAGCGCTGTGCATCCCGCGCAACTTAAAGGAAACTTTGGTTATAACTGTCAGGAAAGACTGAACAGGCTGGAGCTTTTTTTATCTAGACAGGAGAAGGGGTGGCCTAACAGAGGTCTTTAAAATTATGAAAGGGTTTGATAGGGTAGACGCAGCGAAGATGTTTCCTCTTGTGGGGGAGACAAAAAACTAGGGGCCATAAATATAAGATAGTCACTAATAAATCCAATCGGAAATTCAGGAGCAATTTCCTTACCCAGAGTGTGGTGAGAATGTGGAACTCGCTACCACAGGGAGTGGTTGAGGCGAATAGCGTAGATGGATTTAAGGGGAGGCTGGATAAGCACATGAGGGATAAAGGAATAGAAGGATATGCTGATGGGGTGAGATGAAGAGGGGTGGGAGGAGGCTGGTGTGGAGCAGAAACACCGGCAATGGACCAGTTAGGCCAAATGGCCTGGTTCTGTGCTGTAGACTCGATGTCACGCTACTGGTGCCATAGATTTCTTGGGGGCGGGGATGGGGTTGGATTTGGTGGAAACCATTCAATGAAGCTTGCTGGCTGGTAGGCGGTCTAGAGCATGTTATAAACTGTTACAAATGCAGTCAGATCGCTGAAGTGACTCGGTTCGACTTGGCGACATACGTGAGTGCTACTGATCCCCTCCAGCAGTAACCTGGTAACCTCGGCCTGCCGGTCAAACTCCGTCTGAGCCAGTCGTAACTCTTGCTCCGCCTGCAAATGGAAAGTGGGGGGGGGGGGGAAAAAAGGTGAAACTGGAATAAAGTCGTACATCAACACAGTAATTTGCAAACAGTTCACGCAACCGCTGATACAAACCAGTGCTGGCTCACAGCTTCCAAAGTGACATGAATCAATCATTCATGAAAGAAAGACTTATGAAATAATACTGAGCGGCCTACGGGTGGCGCTGTCCAGGGAGTGTATAAGTACTCGGGCACGGGCCCAGCTTGCGCAGGACATTCTTAACCAGAACTAGTGAAGGACACAACTAGACCTCCATGTTGTAAAACAGTTGACTAAAGCTTTGTTTAACGCTTAGACCAAGTGCCTAGTAGTTTTCTTACGTCACAAAGCAACCAGAATACCTTTATCCAGATCGTTTACTTTGGTGCAGTCATGTGCCTTGTATCTAGACGAATGAGCAGCAACACAAGCCATCAGGATTGGGTGATTTTCATGATGGGTTTGAGTTCCTCAAAGGCACGTTAATTAGTTCTGGTAACCCAGTTGGGTTGGCCTACCTTTGCGAAAGGGAATCCTACTGATCGCTCCCTCATCTAGTCTATGAACCACATCAGGAGGGCGTGAGTGTGTGTAAAATATACAGAGTCACAGACGTGTACAGTGCACACTTTCACCCGTCAGATCGTTCCAGACCAATACTGTGTGACGACACTGTCCAAGTGTCTAGAAAAACCCGGTCAATGTTTCAGCGGCGCCCATGAGGAACCGCTGCAGCATAAAGCGCAGCGCTGGGCCATTCCCTGCAACACCCGGAGAGTTGCTGTTACCCAAGGTACAGATGGCCCACGCCGCCGTTGAACGCACGCGACCAATGTATAACCCATGCCCTTGAACTCCAGCTACTTTATCTAATATCTTTAAGTGGTCTTCATGACTTCAAGGTGGCCTATTGACTTGGTGCAACCATGAACATTTAAAACATGTAATGCAGCATCTGCTTCAGTTCGATTGCTCTCTGAAATATACAATTGAAATAGTGATTTTATTGCATTATAAAAATATTTTACAAATACTACTCCAGATGTCAAGGCGATCAGCTAACTGGTTGCTAATAACTACCATGGATTCCATGATAGGTGTTTTATGATTGCTTCTACATGCACTGAACCACCTTGAAGCCCACCCCTTGCGGCAGTCTAAACACAGAGAATAAATTGCAAGGTTACACAAAAACGAGCAACACAAGAGAGAACTGAATTGCAAGCCACCGTTTTCCAGATGGGAAGGAACAGTAGCATAGCACGGTGGGTCTGGCAATAGTTCATGCACTGGAGACCGAGGAGAGCAGCATACTAAATTGGCTGACACCACAAGTCCCGGCCAGAATGGAGATGGTTGGGTGATTTCTCCCGTCAATCACGCCTGGAGACGGTACTGCTGTAAAGTGACTGGGATTGATTTTACGCACATTATTTGTAACTACCCTCCACTCAAACTGCAGGAGAAATAGACTCTGTAGACTGTTTGCAGTCTAAATAGACTCTGTTTGCTGTAAGTCCGGCCATAAGCCTCAACCCTTCATAGTGAATTATACATAACAGCGAATAGCGGACACGTTACAGGAGCTCATTGTCCACATTCTAGCATGGGTGGAGGGCACTGGAGCATTGAGCTAGAGACCTCTCCGTGTGTGTTAGTGTAGACCATTGTGTGCAGTGTTTGGGCCAGGTCAGACACCACCTGCAGTGTGCGTTTACGGCTGTGGTGCGCCAAACACATTAAATACACGGGTTTGTGGATTGGGAATGTTACACGTGGACCTCTCTCAGGGAATATACTGGATTTTAAGGAGATAGGGATTGGGCTTCTTACACCATTCCTTTGGCGGCTCGGGAATATAGAACAATAAAACTACAGTAAGAACCACAATCACAGCCAAATCTGGAAGGGAGGAAGTGTCTGGCCCTGATGCTCTGGCCATCAGGAGTGTGGGGCAGGCTCGAGGGGCCAGCTGGTCTGTTCCTGCCCGGCAATTTTGTATTGAGTAGATTGGGCCTATACTCTCTGGAATTTAGAAGAATGTGAGGTGATCTCATTGAAACATAAGATTCTGAGGGGGATTGACAGGGTAGATGCTGAGAGGTTGTTTCCCCCTGGCTGGAGAGTCTAGAACTAGAGGGCATAGTCTCAGGATAAGGGGTCGGCCATTTAGGACTGAGATGAGGAGGAATTTCTTCACTCAGAGGGTTGTGAATCTTTGGAATTCTCTACCCCAGAGGGCTGTGAATGCTGAATCATTGAGTATATTCAAGGCTGAGATTGATAGAATTTTGGACTCTAGGGGAATGAAGGGAAAAGTGGAGTTGAGGTCGAAGATCAGCCATGATCTTATTGAATGGCTGAGCAGGCTCGAGGGGTCGTGTGTGACCTACTCCTGCTCCTAATTCTTATGTTCTTGTGTATGTGCGTATGATCAGGAAGACTGGGTGGCTTTGTTCAGTCACCAATCTCACTCCTGCTCTGGAATCAGCGTTGTGGTGGTACAGTAAATGGTTCCATTGCCCCACAGCAGCCCACGCTGCTGCTGCAGTTCCAGGCTAGGCCTCCAGGGCGCTGCACAAAGTTAATAGATTACATTTACCAGCTGGTTAGTTAAACAGAAACAAGTATAGCCACACCGAGTTGTTCATTAAAAAAAAAATGTTCGCTTTAAGATGTACAACCAGAAGGTTTAAAAAAAAAACACACCCTGTATTTAGAGAGACATTGCATTAGATAGTCAGAAGTGAAGCATTAACATATTCCAACAATTGTACACCGAATCACCAATAATTCATACCTTTGTTCAAACCTCCACCAGGTCCAATTTTAAAAAAAACGCCCCGACATTTGACAAAGCAATCAAACCGAGTTTTAGAGATTGGGCCGAGGCGTGTGGCAATTTATCATTCAGTGCAAGAGAACCAAGAGTGGGTAATTCTATGGGATGGGTGAAGAGAGCGATCTCATTCTGGGCTGTGCAAAGGGCTAAAAATTGGATTATTCCTTACGGCCAATGGAAAGGAATAAAAAACAAACTGCAACACGCTGGCGCCAACTGAAACCGGTCTGAAAAATGTGCGAAAGGGTATTCCGTTCCAAAGGTCATGCAAGCAATGCTCCCTCTAATTTCTTTTGGCCCACACGGCTCCTTTAAGGGGCCGCACGGGCCATTCAAAATTCCGCGCACGCGCGGTTTGTTCTATTTAAAAGCCGGCCGACCGGCTGCGCGGGACCCGCAGAGCGCTGCGTGGCCAAGCAGCTTAAAGGGAACATTGCATCCAAGACTAGATTTTTTTTTTTTTTTAAATGCCCCACCCCATCCCACCCTCTCAGAAACCAGTAAACACACTAATGCAACAAGAACTTCAATTTAAAGTTAGAAAATGAAAGAATATGACCAAGATCCAGTCTAATTGGTTACACGGGTAGGATTGAAACAAAAGCCAACACAAGGGGGAGCTGGCTACAGATTTGTGTCTCACTCCAGAGGACCCGACTGTACGAGGGTTGGAATCCGTTCGATGGTAAAAGGGATAAATAAACCAGTTCGGATTGCTAGCATTGGGCCCGTCTCCCAAAATCATCAATGTCCGACTTACACCCTTAACATACGTCTGTCATTTTCTAGAATCGTTCTTATTCCATGCTTGGTTAATCAAACAAATTATTAAAAGATATTGCTGCATTTGTACTGAAGCAATACTCGGGAACAGCCAAGAAAGGAGCTGTCTGTAAAGGTGCAATATATACACTGGAGAAAATGGGCTGCGTTTTCGCCTGAGGTAAAAAGGGAATTCATTTGTTTTCCTAAACAGATGACCATCAGCAGTTTTTAAAAAAAAAATACCAATTCGAGCGTCTTAAATTTATCTTTCAGACACATCTTTGGGATTTACAAAATAAAACTTAAATGGAGAGTCATCAGTGCCTGAGGAGCCGTGCAGCAGGAGTGAAAACTGCAGCAGTTCATTTTCACTGCAATCCCCCTCCACACACACAACACTCAATACTGCAAGAGGCCAAGGTTTGTGAAGGCAAGCAACAGTTTGAGCCAGAATTAGCAGACTATCCCCGCGGGGGGGCAGTTGCTCCGGTGTTTGCTATATATTGCAACTTTAACTCGGCATTCTCCTCCTCAATAGACGTGAAAAGACTAGAGCGCAGGTCACACGGTAATTACAGAGCAAGCTGCCAAACCCCAGGGCAGGCGGGCAGGGGTCGAGACACCGAGCTGTCCCTCAGCTCATGTTTAAATGGAATTGTACAGCTATTTACATCCAAAAAATAAACACGACAGACAAGTCAGATTAGATTTTTGACACAGAATCAGCGTTGAGCTGGTTTTCTTTTAATATTGGGTCGAAGGTGCTTTTTGCACTGCGGGGGAGGGACGGTCGCATTGAAAGAGAATCAGAAGTCCCACTTCCAAAAAATAAAAACTTCCTATTTTCAGCTGCAATTGTTGAGACTTCCCCCCCACCCCTCTCTCTCTCTCCGTTCCTTCCCCAGGTGTGGATTTATGGATTGGAAACTGGACTGGATGTGATTCCAGCTGCTGTACATAGTTTGAAGATCTACTTTGCACCAGGGGCGGGCAGGGTTTTTTTAATCCCCATTCTCACTGATGTGTCCCTTCGCCAGTCCCACTATTGAGAACCCTGCTCCACCCAGCACCCGCCCCCAACCTCCCCCGGGCCTGTGTGTCAGCCATGGCTCAGAGGGCAGCACCCTCGCCTCTGACTCAACAGGCTGTGGGCTCGAGTCCCACTCCACAGACTTGAGCACTAAAATCCAGGCCGACACTCCCAGTGCAGTACTGAGGAAGCGTCGCACTGTCGGGGGGGCAGTACTAAGGGAGCGCCGCACTGTCGGAGGGGCAATACTGAGGGACGCCACATTGTCGGAGAGGCAGTACTGAGGAAGCGCCGCACTGTCGGAGGGGCAGTGCTGAGGGAGCGCCGCACTGTGAGAGGGGCAGTACTGAGGAAGCGCCGCACTGTCGGAGGGCCAATACTGAGGGAGCGCCGCACTGTTGGAGGGGCGGTACTGAGGGAGCGCCGCACTGTCGGAGGGGCGGTACTGAGGGAGCGCCGCACTGTCGGAGGGGCGGTACTGAGGGAGCACCGCACTGTCGGAGGGGCGGTACTGAGGGAGCACCGCACTGTCGGCGGGGCGGTGCTGTGGGAGTGCCGCACTGTCGGAGGGACGGTGCTGTGGGAGTGCTGCACTGTCGGAGGGACGGTGCTGTGGGAGTGCCGCACTGTCGGAGGGACGGTGCTGTGGGAGTGCCGCACTGTCGGAGGCGCCATCTTTCAGATGAGACATTAAACCGAGGCCCTGTCTGCTCTCTCAGGTGGATGTAAGAGATCCCAGGGCACTATTTCGATGAAGAGCAGGGGACTTATCCCCAGTGTCCTGGCCAATCCCTTACAAGGTTGGCGGAGTACAGATAGACTGCATACGCCGACTCAACCCGAGACAAGACCACTTGGGAGGCACACGAGACACAATGAGGTGAACCATCCTCCATTCAGCCCTCCCCACGTAGGCCTTGAATTATGCGTACAAACCACCATATTGGAACGGCCCATCGCTCCCCTGGTTTATCTTCACCCCCAACCCCAACCCTTCCACAACCAAAATCTTCTCTCTTTCTAGCTGGACATTGGCAACTCATGCTGGGATACCACGCCAGCCAGGAACCCTCCGGAACCTCACCCATGTTTGAACCGCCCGTGGGCCTCAGAATGTAAAAGAAAACGGAAGTGGGAACTGATGGCAATCGATGTGAAGCTCAGATTCTGATCTCCAGTTGTGGGAGTCACGGCCCTTTTTAAGCAACGCAAGTTTGGCACTGGTCAATTTTGAGAAGTGTGCTCGTAAAACACCTTAAAAACATTTTTGGGGGTTAAATTCCCCAATACTAAATCACCAAGTAACCAGCAGCCTAGTTTTTCCAGTGCCAATGATATTTCTCAGCAGGTTTTTGTTTCGGATACTCACTTTCGCCACCTCCTCACTCCAGAGCTGCAAATCCACACAGCAACAAGAAAGGAGATGAGTGTTTGATACTGGAAGGAGCTCATTGTTACTGACGTTTAATGCGAATGATGATTAGAGCACGGTGATAACACAACACAAAACACAAATATGCAGAAGGAGTGGGAACACTCACAGGAGAAGAACAGAAAACATATTCATACTGAGGACAACAGGATCGTAGCCACCGGGAGTCTGGTACGGGTTCACAGAGCTTGCCTAAGAATTTACAGCACATAAAATACCGAGCAAAAACCGTGGTGATGTACCCTCTGGATCAGAGCTGAATCAGGACTACATTTCACAGCAGATTAACAACAGCAAAGAAGATTTAGGTTCCAACAAACCAGTGTTAGTTTGGGTAAAGGGTTTTCATGGGACACAAGGAAAGTATGAGCGAACTGATAGAAGTATGAATCAAGTTAACATCGACTCCTGCAGATCATAAAAGGTCTGGATTTTTACTTTATATGTTTTTTTTTAATTCATTCACGGGATGTGGGCGTCACTGGCAAGGCCAGCATTTATTGCCCATCCCTAATTGCCCTCGAGAAGGTGGTGGTGAGCCGCCTTCTTGAACCGCTGCAGTCTGTGAGGTGAAGGTGCTCCCACAGTGCTGTTAGGGAGGGAGTTCCAGGATTTTGACCCAGCGACGATGAAGGAACGGCGATATATTTCCAAGTCATGATGGTGTGTGACTTGGAGGGGAACTTGGGGCTGATGGTGTAGTTATAAACAGTGGCACTTGCTACAACTTACAGGTTAGGATGGAATGATCGACACAGTCCATTCTCACATTGACTGGTGAATTGGAGTGATAGACTAACAGTGGAAAGCGGTTTCCCTTCCAATCATTCATTAATTGAATTGCCAGTAAAGACTGAAGCTTGTTTTTGTTCTTAATGTCCTGGTTTAACCCCTCTGGGAACTGAATGGATTTAACATTCAATCCAGATTGTTTCTGCTTGACCACTGGCAATAATAATTTTAAAAATTCTCGCAGAGTCATAAGATAAGCAGAGAAGTCAATAACCAGGGGGCATAGATTTAAAGTAATTGGTAGAAGGATTAGAGGGGAGTTGAGGAGAACTTCTTTCACAGAGAGGGTGCTGGGGGGTCTGGAACTCACTGCCTGAAAGGGTGGTAGAGGCAGAAACCCTCATCACATTTAAAAAGTACTTGGATATGTGCTTGAAGTGCCGTAACCTACAGGCTACGGACCAAGAGCTGGACAGTGGGATTAGACTGGAGAGCTCTTTGTTGGCCGGCACAGACACGATGGGCCGAATGGCCTCCTTCTGTGCCGTAAACTTCTATGATTCTATGACAACAATTGTGTTTTGTTAGCCAGGTCCGATATGTCACCATGGAAACCCATCACCATGTTGAAGAGTCTCCAAGCAAGATGCCGAAATATCTTACATAGCTCTTACAGAGCTGGCACAGGCACGATGGGCCGAATGGCCTCCTGTGCAGTAAGATTCGACAAGAGGGTGGGGAGTGGGACTAATCGGAGAGCTCTTTCAAAGAGACAGCACAGGCACGATAGGCTGAATGGCCTCCTTCTGTAGCTCAAGATTCTATAAGGTGGAGTTTCTGCTTGCCTGATATGGGGTGCACACTCTCTCCCCAGACGGACACACTCCACTTATCCAGCTCTAGAAAACCAAGGTGAAGGTTGGCAGGGCACGGCACAGAGAGCCTCAAGTGCGTGCGGGGGAGCGGCTGGAGTTTAACCAGCTAAAGCTGCAGAGCTCACCAGCAGGAAACGCCCATGGGCTAGTAGCTCGGATGCCCCTACTCACTGGGGGCTACGGGCTCGCAGGATTATCAAGTTGGGCAGGAAGGGTGTGGAAGAGAGTTTTAAACAGGTTTGCCGAATTCGCGCTCATTATTAAGCCTGGGAAAGTGACGCGCTGCTTCAGTTGAATACTCAGTTCATACTTGAACAGCAAAAGTATGAAAAGTTGCAGGAATGTTAATAGAAATGGCAAGTTACAGCACTGCATAGAAAGATCTCCCGTCAGAGAAAGTGGAAATACCTTCCTCACAGAACGAGAAGTTAAAAACGAGAGATCCTCGACTCCTAGTTCAGCAGATAACTCAGTACATGTAACAAGGAGCGCAGTTCACACCTCCGATACACTAAGGGGGCACGAGATCATAACCCCCATCGATAGACTAAGGGCTGGTTTAAACATTGCAAGAGGTGAAGATTCTTTGACAAAAAGTGTGTGTTTTAAAAAAAAATAAAGCATTGATCTTATAGAAACATAGATAGGAGCAGGAGTAGGCCATTCGGCCCCTCGAGCCTGTTCTGCCATTTAATGAGATCATGGCTGATCATCCAAACTCAATACCCTGTCCCTGCTTTCTCCCCATATCCCTTGATCCCTTTAGCCTTAAGAAATATATCTAACTCCTTCTAGAATATATTTAATGAATTGGCCTCAACTGCCTTCTGTGGTAGAGAATTCCACAGGTTCACCACTCTCTAGGTGAAGAAATTCCTCCTCATCTCAGTCCTAAATGGCTTACCCCTTATCCTTAGACTGTGACCCCTGGTTCTGGACTCCCCGATCATCGGGAACATCCTTCCTGCATCTAGTCTGTCTAGTCCTGTTAGAATTTTATAAGTTTCAATGAGATCCCCTCTCATTCTTCTAAACTCCAGCGAGTATAAGCCCAATCATCCCAATCTCTCCTCGTACGTCATTCCTGCCATCCCAGGTATCAGTCTGGTGAATCTTTGCTGCACTCCCTCTTCACAGTCTTGTTTTGATTACATACTATTCTGTTCATCTGCTAGTGATTCTATCAGTGAAAATCCGGTCATCTCCAACTCCTGGAGTTTTGTGAGCAGTGTGGAAGTTCCTGACCCCACACCTCCATGCACACTGGAGGAGGCCCACCCCCGGGGTAGGCCTCCTCCAGACTCCCTGCCCGCACCCCGAGCCCCGACTCTCTGCCCGCACCCCCACCCGCCCCGACTCTGCCCGCACCCCCACCCGCCCCGACTCTCTGCCCGCACCCCCAACACTCTGCCCACACCCCGAGCCCCGACTCTCTGCCCGCACCCCCAACACTCTGCCCGCACCCCGACTCTCTGCCCTCAGCCCCCCATCCGACTCTCTGCCCGCACCACCCCCCACCCCGACTCTCTGGCCTGCCTGACTCTCTGTCCCACCCCGGGGACTGGATCGAATATGATGCCATTAGCTGTGGAGCAGAGTGTTTGGTTTTACTGCCACAAACCCAGCTCCAATCAGTTAGAACATCAGCACCTCTGAAAAAGGCCCTAATGGCCCATTGGTACAGCCAATGGATTATCGATTCAGCCAAAGAAGTATAAAGCAAAGCAGACTCAAAGCTAATCTCAATAGTCAGAAGCTCTATAGGAAAGGGGTAAAATGTATCTCTTGGCTTCAGAATGAATCAGTGCTGCTTAAAAGTTAGTGAGATCAGTGACAGAGAAATGCCCAACAGCTGGTTAGTGTTAAAGAAATATCTGCTGTAAGCCAGTAGTGGTGGAGAAATCCTCACGCTCAGATCTCCGTCCCAGGCTCCGGCTCAAGGCCCCAGGCCCTGTCCCAGGCTCCAGGCCTTGTCCCATGCTCTGGCCCAAGGCCCAGGCCCTGTCCCAGGCTCCAGGCCCTGTCCTAGGCTCCAGGCCTTGTCCCATGCTCTGGCCCAACGCCCAGGCCCTGTCCCCAGGCTCCAGCTCAAGGCTCAGGCCCAGACCCTGTCCCCAGGCTCCGGCTCAAGGCCCAGGCCCTGTCCCCAGGCTCCGGCTCAAGGCCCTGTCCCAGGCTCTGTCCCAGGTTCCGGCTCAAGGCCCCAGGCCCTGTTCCAGGCTCCGGCTCAAGGCCCAGGTCCTGTCCCAGGCTCCAGGCCTCAGATGGAGAGCAGTAATGAACGCAACACACCAGGGGAGAGGATTGGGAACACAGAACTATCAGTGAAATTGAAGAATCGCCATTAAAATAATCCCATTTGGGATTTCCCAGCCACTTTTAGGAGTTTAATTAGACAGAAACAAATGTTCCTGACAGGAGAGGGTGGGAGGTCCTGTGTAGAGTTCTGCAATACGTTTTCTTTTCTTCAGATAAGATGAAGGTTCGACAGTTACTGGTTTAGTAAAATTTCAAGTTGAATTTGTCTTTGGAGTATTACATAAAAAACAGGAAGCAAAAAGTACAAAAATTCTAGGTAGAAATGGCTTCAAAAATTAAATATAAACTCTCTCATTATTTTATCCTGTGAGTACGGAACACCGGAATTATACCAAAAGGAGGGTGCAATTATATGGAACGTGTATATAAATAGCTGGGCAGGATGGCGTAATCTACAAGAATAACTACTTACATTTATACAGCGCCTTTAATGTAAAACATCCCAAGGAGCTTCACAGGAGCGATTATCAAACAATATAAAACAACACTACTCACTCAGAGGAAATACCTTCCTGGGTTTTCAAGTGGGTTTAGACATTGATGCGTATGATTTTAGTACTTTATTTCCCCATTTCTCAGATGAGAGAGAGTGTTACTAGTGTTGGCTAAGAATTCCCCACAATAGAAGCATAGAAGATAGGAGCAGGAGTAGGCCATTCGGCCCCTCGAGCCTGTTCCGCCATTTAATGAGATCATGGCTGATCATCCAAATTCAGCACCCTGTTCCTGCCTTCTCCCCATATCCCTTGATCCCTTTAGCCTTAAGAAATATATCTAACTCCTTCTTGAATATATTTAATGAATAGGCCTCAACTGCCTTCTGTGGTAGAGAATTCCACAGGTTCACCACTCTCTGGGTGAAGAAATTCCTCCTCATCTCAGTCCTAAATGGCTTACCCCTTATCCTTAGACTGTGACCCCTGGTTCTGGACTCCCCCGCCATCGGGAACATCCTTCCTGCATCTAGTCTGTCTAGTCCTGTTAGAAATTTATGTTTCAATGAGATCCCCTCTCATTCTTCTAAACTCCAGCGAATACAAGCCCAATTGACCCAATCTCTCTTCATACGTCATTCCTGCCATCCCAAGTATCAGTCTGGTGAATCTTCGCTGCACTCCCTCCATGGCAAGAACATCCTTCCTCAGATAAGGCGACCAAAACTGCACACAATACTCAAGGTGTGGTCTCACCAAGGCTCTGTACAACTGCAGCAAGACATCCTTGCTCCTGTACTCGAATCCTCTTGCTATGAAGGCCAACATACCATTTGCCTTCTTAACCACCTGCTGCACCTGCATGCTTACCTTCAGCGACTAGTGCACAAGGACACCCAGGTCTCGTTGCACTTCCCCTTTTCCCAATCTACTGCCGTTCAGATAATAATCTGTCTTCCTGTTTTTGCCACCAAAGTGGATAACCTCGCATTTATCCACATTATACTGCATCTGCCATGCATCTGCCCAATCACTCAACCTGTCCAAATCATACTGGAGTTTCTCTGCATCCTCCTCACAGCACACACGCCCACCCAGCTTTGTGTCGTCTGTAAACTTGGAGATATTACATCTAGTTCCCTCGTCTAAATCATTAATATATATTGTGAATAACTGGGGTCCTAGCACCGATCCCTGCGGTACCCCACTAGTCACTGCCTGCCACTCGGAAAAAGACCCGTTTATTCCAACTCTTTGCTTCCTGTCTGCCAACCAGTTCTCTATCCAAGTCAGTACCTTACCCCCAATTCCACGTGCTTTAACTTTGCACGCTAATCTCTTATGCTGGACCTTATCGAAAGCCTTCTGAAAGTCCAAATACACCACATCCACTGGTTCTCCCTTATCTATTCTACCAGTTACATCCTCAAAAAATTCCAGCAGATTAGTCAAGCATGATTTACCTTTTGTAAATCCATGTTGACTTTGTCCGATCCTGTCACTGTTTTCCAAGTGCTCTGCTATCACATCTTTTATAATGGATTCTAGCATTTTCCCCACTACCGATGTCAGGCTTACCGGTCTGTAATTCCCCGTTTTCTCTTTACCACCTTTTTTAAATAGTGGGGTTACATTAGCTACCCTCCAATCCATGGGGACTGTTCCAGAGTCTATAGAATTTTGGAAGATGACCAGCAATGCATCTACTATTTCTAGGGCCACTTCCTTAAGTACCCTAGGATGTAGATCATCAATACCTGCCTTATAGCTATAAAAAAAAGACTTGCATTTCTACAGCACCTTTCACGACCTCAAGACGTCCCAAAGCGCTTTACACCAATGAAGTACTTTTTGAAGTGCAGTCACTGTAGGAAACGCGGCAGCCAAGTTGTGCACAGCAAGCTCCCACAAACAGCAATGTGATAATGACCAGATCATCTGTTTTAGTGATGTTGATTGAGGGATAAATATTGGCCCAGGACACTGCTCTTCTGCGAAATAGTGCCGTGGGATCTTTTACGTCCACCTGAGAGGGCAGACGGGGCCTCGGTTTAGCGTCTCATCCGAAAGACGGCACCTCCGACAGTGCGGCACTCCCTCAGCACTGCACTGAGCGTCGGCCTAGAATTATGCGCTCAAGTCTCTGGAGTGGGACTTGAACCCACAACCTCCTGACCCAGAGGCGAGGGTGCCGCCCACTGAGCCCTGGCTGACACCGAGAGTTATCAGATGGTGTTTGTGAAACCTTGGGAAGATCCAACACCGATAGGTAGAAGCCATTTTAGCCTGTGCGACCTCGCTCGCAATTCTCAAGTTCAACGCCTCAAATTTGAAATTCTCATCCTGGTGTTCAAATCCCTCCGTGGCCTCACCCCCCCACCCCCCCATCTCTGTACCCTCCTACAACCCTCCGAGATCTCTGCTCTACTCCAATTCTGGCCTGTCCATCTCCCACTACCTTCGCTCTGCCATTGGCAGCCGTGCCTTCAACCGTCTAGGCCAGAAGCTCTGGAATTCGCTCCCTAAACCTCTCCAACTTCCTCCCCCCCACCTCCTAGAAGACCCTTCTTTAAAGCAGGTCACCCTTCCCAACGTCTCCTCCTTTGGCTTGGTGTCCATTTTTGTCTGATTATGCACTTGTGAAGCGATTGGCACGTTTGCTTACGTTAAAGGTGTTCTATAAATGCAAGTTATTGTAAAGGCTGCAAGTGTGGGAAACCTCGAAATTGTACTCAAGTGAAGGATCGTAAAGAATGACTGCGCTGAGCCGAGTTGTTGAAAAGCCTCCCTCGATTATGCAGGATGCTTTTCCTTCAGCAACAACAGGGGGAAAAAAAGAGATTTTCTTCTCACAGACTCAAGACAAATCCAACTTTCTTCAGAATCGGCACTTATGATTATGGGTTAGTAGCAGACTAATCTAGATCGGAGAAGGCGAATGCCGGAGGGGGCAATTAGTGCCACTTATTACATACCCTCTCAAAAGAACTCAGAAACGAGGCGACTGGGTGCAATGCAGCGGGCGCCAACGCTCGTTGCATTGACGAGCAGGAAGTGACGAGTGCAGCTTTTATTTATTAGCTTAAAGCTGCAGAAGCAAAGTGCAAATTCACCACTGACCTGCACACCCTGGCTGTGCTGCATCCCAGCCCATTAAATCGCCAAGGCACACCGTATGAAATTCCGTTCAATACAACATACCGCTACATTTAAATGTAAATTTGCTAGAGAAAGGCCACCTTGTAGGCGGATGAATAACATTTTGAGCACATCAGAGGAGGAAGAGGGTATGTAATAAATATGGTATTGGATTGGTGATGCTTTTTTATCAGATTAGACTCACAATTACTCTTTGGGTACAAGGGAGATGCCCAAACCTCAGGAGGAGGATTTTGACGGGCATCGAGAGTGAATGATTGTATCCGCGGGATTGGCATTCACACGTCATTGGAACATAGGAACAGGAGTAGGCCATTCGGCGCCTCAAGCTCAAGCCTTAAAGCACGGACATTGGTGGCTCCATTGAGGTAGAAAGGCCAGCGCCCTCTACATCCTGCATCTCTGGCCCTTTAAACTGAATCATCAAATTAGTCAGCTATGGTGGGGAATTAAAATGGGGCTCAACTGTCGTAACAGATACAAAAAACTAAGTGGAAATATCTCCCACTGAATGAGCTTAAATGGGGGGGGGGGGGTACCTTCGAATAGAGGTAAGTTTAAAAAGAGAGTTGATAACAGATGGTAAGGGAAGGACTTCAGAGGATTGCAGTGTTGGGACAGCGCACAGCAGATCTCCACGCAGCCACTGACCTCGCCACGATGCATCATATTCAGTGGAGAGTTCAGACACAGGATCGGCTCCCAGCCACCTGACAAATCGCTCTCTTGGAGCCAGTTGCTGGATGCAGAGGGAAGCAAATTGCTTGCACTCAGCACCTCTCCCGTCTGCCTGGAAACATCGCAACATGCTGTTCCAACAGTGCACGATACCGCAGCATCCTGTCCCACCAGACCAACCTCTGGAAAGGTCCCATCCTGTCCCACCAGACCAACCTCTGGAAAGGTCCCATCCTGTCCCACCAGACCAACCTCTGGAAAGGTCCCATCCTGTCCCACCAGACCAACCTCTGGAAAGGTCCCATCCTGTCCCACCAGACCAACCTCTGGAAAGGTCCCATCCTGTCCCACCAGACCAACCTCTGGAAAGGTCCCATCCTGTCCCACCAGACCAACCTCTGGAAAGGTCCCATCCTGTCCCACCAGACCAACCTCTGGAAAGGTCCCATCCTGTCCCACCAGACCAACCTCTAGCAAGGTCCCATCCTGTCCCACCAGACCAACCTCTAGAAAGGTCCCATCCTGTCCCACCAGACCAACCTCTAGAAAGGTCCCATCCTGTCCCACCAGACCAACCTCTGGAAAGGTCCCATCCTGTCCCACCAGACCAACCTCTCGAAAGGTCCCATCCTGTCCCACCAGACCAACCTCTAGAAAGGTCCCATCCTGTCCCACCAGACCAACCTCTAGAAAGGTCCCATCCTGTCCCACCAGACCAACCTCTGGAAAGGTCCCATCCTGTCCCACCAGACCAACCTCTAGAAAGGTCCCATCCTGTCCCACCAGACCAACCTCTAGAAAGGTCCCATCCTGTCCCACCAGACCAACCTCTAGAAAGGTCCCATCCTATCCCACCGGACCAACCTCTAGAAAGGTCCCATCCTGTCCCACCAGACCAACCTCTAGAAAGGTCCCATCCTGTCCCACCAGACCAACCTCTAGAAAGGTCCCATCCTGTCCCACCGGACCAACCTCTAGAAAGGTCCCATCCTGTCCCACCGGACCAACCTCTAGAAAGGTCCTTTTCTGTATCACTGTTGTAGAATAGAGTTAGACTGGATGGAGCTCAGGGACTGTGGCAGACAGATTTATACTTAAAACTAGCCCTGGTTAAAATCTATACTGCCTCCAAAATACTCTAAGTTACAGATCAGGCAACAGGAATAATAAAGTGTTTATTATTAGGTGGAGTTATCCTGTAGATATTGCACTGTGGATTTTACATTTCACTGTTAAAGAATATCTGATCAATGCTATGGAGTCCAGGAGTTGATCCTGCTTTAGCCTGGAGGTTTTGGAATGTAAAAAAGTACATCGAAATTACACAGAATTACATCGAGTCTCCACCACAAAAACAGGCCATTCGGCCCAACTGGTCTGTGCCGTGAGCCTCCTCCCACCCCTCTTCATCTCACCCCATCAGTCTATCCTTCTATGCTGATGTACTCGTTTAAGTACAAATCTATCTGCCACAGTCCCCGAGCTCCATCGAGCCGAGCTCTATTCTACCAACTGTGGTACAGAAACTTGCCAATCAAGTACTAGCGGGTTTAATAATTCATTATTTGGACAAGTGGGAAGGAAGATAGTCTTCTCGTGGCCAAGTCAAGAACCATCTGTCTGGGAAAAGTGGGGAGGGCGGGAGAGGAAAGGGGGACAAAGACTTTGGGCAGCTCTGCCTTTTATGGATGCGTCTGGAACGACCACCAAAGCGTTGACTCGACCGAGGCAGCCCTGGAATCTCCAGGAATCGAAGATTAATCTCCCGGACACTGCTGCGGGCAAGACCCAGGAGAAAAATCATAGGGGGGCCGTTAATAGAAATGTTTTTCTCCCCCCCCCCTCATTTTCTTTGAGCTTTTTTGTTTATTAGTCCTCGAGGTATTGGAAATGGGGACTAAAAAGGGCTGTTTGACTGAGCAGGGTCATTGGGAGGTCATCTGATGAAAGCACCAGGAATACGCCCAACCAGAGTGGACAACCCAAACCCAGGTCGCAGTTTTGAAATTTGGTCCATTAGGAGGCCGAGTTAAAAAGGGTCACCAATCCTTATAGCATACAATGTAGGGGGAGAAAGGCAGAAAACAAAATGGGAAATGTTGATTTTTGAGGCTTTGCCGATGTCTTACCGCAGATGCACTGGCCGACAGTACATAATTGCGAGGCCTGGTCTCCTGAAAATCAGGTGTCGCCTACAAGGCGGGAAGAGAGTTCACACAAAAAAAAAAAATCATGCATAAAAAACAAAACATCTGCGGACATGTCTTAAAAGGAAGGTCGCTTCAAACTTGAAAAAAGTACTCTGGCTCCAACAAAGGCCTGGAGATGTGCGGGGGAACTGGACTCAATTGCTGGAAGGCAGGCAAGTGCTACTGAAGGAAGGACGGTGCCCAAGGAGATCTCGAAACCCACACTGTGCCCAGTTTGAGAGAATGGCAACGCATCGAGGAGGAGCAAACCCCCCCCTTTGAACTAGTCTGGGTCAATGTGGGATTTGAGGCCTCCGGACAATGGACGCAGTTCCGACAAAACAGATACCGCTGCAGAGTGGGAAATGTTACGTCCCTCACAGGCATTGTACCCCTGGTCAGTTTTAGAGTTTGCAGGTTTCTTCCACACCGCATGTTCAATTTCAACTTTACCAGCCACACCACCCCAAGATTCCATGCAGGGGTCATGGAGGTGGTGGGGTCGGGTCAACGGACCAACACACTGAACCAACAAATGTCAGTCGGTTAAGTCAATCTAACCGCTAGTTAAACTAGCGGTGGACACTAGGAAATATCTGGGAGCAAGGTATACATTTCACCTGTAGCAAAGGGGTAGCTGCCTACACCATGACTGGACATGCGGGACTTAAACCAATCCCAAACTCTTCAACATATATATATATATATAATATCGTGGAACATAAGGAAATGGAGAGCCACTGGTTAGATATGAGCCTTTTGGTTGGATTTGGAGTCTCCATTGGGGAATACAGCAGAATTTAAGACCAAAGGGCTTTGGCACTGCACTAAAACGAGACCCCCTTTAAAAATTGAGCAATGTAATAGAATGGCGGCAGCTGTGATTTGGGAAAAGCAGCACTGGGAAGGGGTGAGGCAAAGATCAGGTTAGAACTGCAGGAGCTTTCCAGTTTTGAGGGTGGGCGGGGATAGGAAATTAGGGTAAAAAGATGGAGTTGCTGGCAACTGTGCAAAAGTCACCAAGAGTTCAAATCTCGAGCCCCGACTCTCTCAAAACCTCTCGCTCAGAGTTAGCTTCTTGACACCCAAGTTAGGGGAGGGAGGGAGGGAGGGAGCTCTCGCCCATGGTGGAACCTGCCCACACCCCTGGCTCTCCTCACAGGATGTAGCACAATGCTCAGAGGGGGAAAGGAAGGAAGAAGTGGGGTAACAAAAACAAAAACATTGCGGATGCTGGATATCTGAAATAAAAACAGAAAATGTTGGGAAATACTCAGCGGGTCAGGCAGCTTCCGTGTGGAGAGAGAAACGGAGTTAACGCTTCAGCTCGACGACCTTTCATCAGATGCTGCCTGAGTGTTTCCAGCACTTTCAGTCTTTATTTAAAGAAATGGGGTATCTATTCTACCAATTCCCCATGTAAAGCTCGAAAGGGAGGATGGATTATAGGCGAGCAAATCAGCAATTAAATGTTTCACCCTGATGGAGGCCATAGAAATGTCTCAAACAATTTGACATTTGATTAAACAAAAAAAACTAGTTCCGACCAAAAAGGTCATTCTGAAATGTTGCCGTGCGGCCCCGATTTTAACTCCAGGTACATTCCCCGCTCAGGCCGGAGTTAAAATTACAGTCGGGTCTCAACGATGTCATTGAGCCGCAGCATGCGTATGTGAAGGAGGACCCTAAATAACAACAGAAAACGCTGGAAACACTCAGCAGGCCCGGCAACATCCGTGGAGAGAGAAACAGAGTCAACGTTTCAGGTCGAACCCCTTCTACAGAACTGAGAGAAAAGGCAGGAAATGAAACAAAAGGCCCCCAAACTGCCTTTTGTTTCATTTCCTGCCTTTTCTCTCAGTTCTGTAGAAGGGTTTCGACCCGAAACGTTGACTCTATTTCTCTCTCTATGGATGTTGCCTGGCCTGCTGAGTGTTTCCAGTGTTTTCTGTTGTTATTTCGGATTTCCAGCATCCGCAGTATTTTGCTATTGCAGAAGGACCCTGTTGGCTCCGGGCGGGCGTCCTTGCTGCCAGCTCAGGAGAGCAGCTTAAAATTGCAGATGTTGCAACCGTGGCGGCTTTTGGACAGGTGAGAGCCGGGGGCGATTTTAACCGCCCGCCCGCCAGGTTTCTGCTGAGCGAGGGGGGTTAAAATCACCCTCGTCTAAAGTTTCACCCTACGACTGACAGCGATGAACAAAAAAACAGACTTGGTGCCACTTTTATTTTGTGCCCCAATCGTGTCTGGGAAGCATATTATGGGCTATTATAGGAGACAGGCGATAAGCATAATCCGGCCAGGTTCTGGTCTCCATTCCTAGCCTTTAGGCACCGACATCTCCACTCAGTTTCTGCCACTGTTTGTGCCAAATAAATAAACACTTGGATGACTGGATAAATACTTGAAGGGGAGAAAATTGCAGGGCTGCGGGGAAAGAGCGGGACTAATTGGAGAGCTCTTTCAAAGAGCCGGCACAGGCACGGTGGGCCGAATGGCCTCCTTCTGTGCTGTACGATTCTTAAGCAAACCTGTAATGGGATGTAGCTTTTTGTCAGGCAGTGAAACAAATACTAAAAAAAACCAGGTTTGCAGGGAGAGAGATTTTGCTGGGAATGATTTGGGAGGGGAGTGGGGGGGGGGGGAGTATGAGAGCAGGATTAACAAGAACCAAAATAAAACTACACGAGCAGAAGAACCAAAACTGGGGGGGTGGGGGGGGGGTAGTCTAGACGTGACCATCGGCAACATTAGCGGACGAATGTTCCACCCCTTTTGTACCACGTTCCTCTGTCGTCTATTTATTGGTTTATTTTATATATGCTAATGTCTCCACTAAGGTCGTAGCATAGGAACATCATACGGTGTTCCACGCCAATCGGCAACTGTCCTTTCGAGGCATTGGACTGATTTCTACCATCCCGCCTTACGGACGCCCAGTTACGTTCTCAGTTAAGAGTCTCCTGAATTTTCTTAGGGGCAGGGGTCGAGACAGAAAGACGAGAGGATAAAAATAGGAGGAAAAGAACGGAAAGGAATGAAAAGGAGGGAAATAGCCGACAACAGTAGGACATTGCAAGAACAACAGAAAATGCTGGAAACACTCAGCAGGTCAGGCAGCATCCGTGGAGAGAGAAACAGGGTTAACGTTTCAGGTCTGGGACCCTTCATCAGAACTGGAAAAAGCTGGAGATGTAACAGATATTAAGCAGGTGCAGAGACGGGGGGGGGGGAAGATTTAGGAGGGGAGGAAGGAATTGAAAGAATATACTGTGCTTATGTAAGAGGCAGGAAAGATAAAATGTTGCAAATGGGAATGGCAAAAATCATACAGCATGAAAAATGGGGGCAGGGGTTATTGTCTGAAATTGTTGAACTCGATGTTACTATTGTAACAGTAGGACATTGCTCTTTTTCCAACTCTATCATGAACACTGACACACGGGGTTAGGCACAGAAATGACAGGACTTACATTGTATCAAAGTTCAAAGAGACTTGTCCACCAAATACAACCATTGCAAAGCTTCCCCCCCCCCACCCCCCCCCGCCCCCACTCCCCGGTGCCAATGGAGGCAGATCACCACACCTGGCTGCAGGTACAAAAAGATCGCCACACCTGAAGGTGCAAAAAAAACCTTTTTTTTTTTAAAAAGAGGGGCAGAAAAACCTCCAATTCCAAATTAGGATCAGCAACTAGAGCGATCAAATGAGTCCCAGTTCTCAGCACATCTCCACCGACTACTGCACTAAAGCCCCTCCGCACCCTCCTCAAACACACACACAGGGTGGGGTGGGGGTAACTCATTCACTAGCAAGCACACAGCTTGGCCGTCCCTCCTGTTTGCAGTGGCTGGTCGGTCCTGCGAAGATCCCATCGGTCCAGCTGGCTTCAGAATATCAGGTAGTGAATGAGTCCAAAAAAATTTTTTTTTTTATTTTTTTTAAAATATCCTAGAGAATGTTACGGAAAACCAGATCAGAGAAATCAGCAGTTCAACCAACAAGTACTCACTTCTCCCTCACACTGCGCAGAACACAACAAGGGGGAAAAAAACATTGGTCAGTAAGAACCACGGGGAACAATGTACTCGCGACACTGAGTTAAAGACAAAACGCTATAGAATATCGAAGAAAGAAAAATAAAAAAGAGATTCATGCAAATGCATTAACTCTCCGAGTTTGAGCAATTCAGCAGCGAGGAGCGGCAGTCTCTGGTCAAGGGTCCAGGCTTATGGCCGGATTTTTTTTAAAGCGCGCACGTTGTTGCCGTGAGACTCAGGAGAGTTAATGAATCCTAGCGATGGGGTGAAGAGAGAGAGTCACGTACTGCTGCCTTCGCCTCAGCTGCCTTCGCTTTCTTTAATCGGGCCTTGCCGGCATCCAGGTCCAGGCGCCTGTTCTCCAGAAGTCTTCGCTCCTTCTATATAATTAGGAAAACAAAACAGAAAAAGCACCTTTCTGCTGCACCTGTGTCACTTCATCCATTTCACGTTCCCGCCATTCGCCAGACGCATTGCCGAACTAATGTCGGCTTCTAGGCTTCCACAAGTTGACCTTGTTGCCTTACGGGCTCCCAGATAAAGAAAGACTTGCATTTCTATAGCGCCTTTCACGGCCTCAGGATATCCCAAAGCGCTTTACAGCTAATAAAGTACTTTTTTGAAAGTGTAATCACGTGGCAGCCAATTTGCGCACAGCAAGCTCCCACAAACAGCAATGTGTTTTAGTGATGTTGGTTGAGGGATAAATATTGGGCCAGGACACTGGGGAGAACTCCCCTGCTCTTCTTCGAAATAGTGGCCGCGAGATCTTTTACGTCCACCTGAGAGAGCAGACGGGGCCTCGGTTTAACATCTCATCCAAAAGACGGCTCCTCCGACAGTGCAGCGCTCCCCCTCCGACAGTGCAGCACTCCCTCAGTACTGGCACTGGGACTGTCAGCCGAGATTATGTGCTCAAGTCTCTGGAGCGGGGCTCGAACAGACAACCTTCTAACTCAAAGGCAAGAGTGTGAGCCACTGAGCCACAGCCAACACCTAAAGTCAGAGTCCCAGGCGGAACTGTTCCACAAGGTCTTGAGTGAAAGGAGAGGATTCAAATAGAATTGTCTCTCTCTCTCTCTCTCCCTCGATTCCCAAGGAGACCAGGAATCCATTCATAACCGATTTAAATCGCTCCACCACTGGTGGCCGTGCCTTCAGCTGCCAAGGACCCAAGCTCTGGAATTCCCTCCCTAAACCTCTCCAGCTCGCTCTCCTCCTTTAAGATGTTCCTGTGACGCGCCTTGGGACATTTACTACATTAAAGGCGCTATATAAATGCAAGTAGTTGTTGTTGATCCTTTATCTTGGGCCGGTTAGATCAGGGCGTGAGCTCCACGGACGAGACAATTCAAAGCAAGTAGCACTCCACAATTGACACCTGGTAGATCACAGGAACATAGGAGCAGGAGGAGGCCATTCAGCCCCACAAGCCTGTTCCGCCCTTCAATTAGATCATGCCCGATCTGTCCCTCAACTCCACTGACCCGCCTTTGCTCCATATCCCTTAGCCAACAAAAATGTATCAATAGCAGTCTTGAAAATTTCAACTGACTCAACATCCACAGCCTTTCATAGAATCATCCAAATTTGCGGCACAGAAGGAGGCCATTCGGCCCATCGTGTCTGTGCCAGGTGAAAAAGAGCTCTCCAGCCTAATCCCACTTTCCAGCTCTTGGTCCATAGCCCTGTAGGTTACGGCACTTCAAGTGCACATCCAAGTACTTTTTAAATGTGATGAGGGTTTCTGCCTCGACCACCCTTTCAGGCAGTGAGTTCCAGACCCCCACCACCCTCTGGTGAGAAAAGTTCTCCTCAACTCCCCTCTAATCCTTCCACCAATTACTGTAAATCTCTGACCCCTCTGCTGAGGGAAATAGGTCCTTCCTATCCTTTGGTGTAAGAGTTCCAGATTTCCACTACCCTCTTGTGAAAAAATGCTTCTCGATTTCACTCCTAAACGGCCTGGCTCTAATTTTAAGGTTATGCCCTCTTGTTCTGGATTACCCCACCAGAGAAAATAGTTTCTCTTCATCTACCCTTTTATCATTTTAACGACCTCGATTAGATCGCCCCTCAACCTCCTAAACTAAGTTTGTGTAACCGGTCCTGCTAATTTAACCTTTAAATCCCTTGCATCATTCTGGTTGATCTGCACTGCACTGCACCCCCTCCCAAGACCAACACAGAGCTCCCCAGTTCCAGCTCCGACGAAGGGTCATTGACCTGAAACTTCAACTCGGTTTCTCTCTCCGTAGATGCTGCCTGACCTGCTGAGTGTTTCCAGCATTTTCTGTTTTTATTATAGTTCCTGAAATGTCCAAAACTGAACGCAGTAACTCCAGAAGGGGTCTGACCGAGGCTGTGTACAACTGAGGCATCACCTCCTCACATCTGAATTCCAACCCCTTCGAGATAAAATTCCTTTCGCCTTTTTGATTCGTTTTTTTTTAGTTTTTTGTGATTTGTGTACCTGGATACTTAAATCCCTTTGCTCCTCCTCCGCTCCTACACTCTCCCCATTAAGAAAATATTCCCATTGGTCTCTCTCAGGTCCAAAGTGAATGAACTTGCATTTCCCCACACTGAACACCATCTGCCATAGTTCTGCCCACTCACTTAGTCTGTCTTATCCTCCCATCCACACAACCGACTGTGCCTCATAAACTTAGTGTCACCTGCAAACTTGGATATACAACTGGCTATTCCTCCATCTAAGTCTTATCCAATGTACAGTAAACTCTTTCGTATCCGGCACCTACGGGACCAGGATGGTGCCGGTTGATGAAAAATTCCGGATAACAGAGAGGTAGACAATTTTTAACACAAAAAAAATTAAAACCAGACTAACTCGGCCACCGCGGGAAACTCGGACTCGGAAAAAACGAGTGCTGGATGGATTCGGCAAGATTACCGATGATCTATTTTGCCGGTTATTAAAGAATTCCGGATGATTAAGCGCCCTTTAAACAAGAGTTTACTGTATATTGGGGAGAGAACAAAGGACTAGATGAACATTTTCGATATGCCTCTTAAAGCAGTTCGGAGAGGGGAAAGGGGAGGCCTGGGCGGGAGGTCCCTGTCTGATCGTCAGCTGTGGGGTGGGAACATGGAAGAAAAAAAAATTGGCCCCAAACTCACCGAGATGGTCTTCCAATCTCCTTCCAGGAAGTTACGGAGTGGAGTCAGGAAGTTGATCATAGAGGACTGGATGAAATCGCGGTCGGCAGCTCCCAGCCTTCTCTGTGTCTCGCCAACCTTGATCAGAGTGCTGCCTGAGGGCCGTTAACAATCAGACAGAGCGTTAGGTGTGGAAAACCCCATCAAATCAGCCTCAACTGCTCAAAGAACTGTACCAGCTGGACTTAGTAGAGAACAGTACGATGTACGGTCTACACCTTGGGGGTGACGAGAAGGGAGGGGGAGGGGGAGGGGAGACAACGAGGATGAGAAGTGGGGGGGAGGGGCGGGGCAATTTTAATTTAACCTCAGTTTCAAATTGGGCATGACCTTCAAAATCCCATTTGTTTTTAATGTCCAAGTTTTTAATATTTAGGTGACTTGTGCTTCTGAAAGACTGAACAGGCTGGGGCTCTTTTCTCCAGAAAAGAGAAGGCTGAGAGGTGACCTGATCGAGGTCTTTAAAATGATGAAAGGTTTGATAGAGTGGATGTGGAGAAGATGTTTCCACTTGTGGCGGAGACCAAAACTAGGAGCCACAAATATAAGACAGTCACTAATAAATCCAAAAGGGAATTCAGGAGAAACTTCCTTACCCAGAGAGTGGAGAGAATGTGGAACTCGCTACCACAGGGAGCGGTCGAGGCGAATAGTATAGATACATTTAAGGGGAAGCTGGATAAACACTTGAAGGAGGAAGAAATAGAAGGATATGCTGATGGGGTGAGATGAAGAGGGGTGGGAGGAGGCTTCTCGTGTGGGCATGGACCAGTGGGGCCGAATGGCCTGTTTCTGTGCTGTAAGTTTGATGTAATTCACCCCTCTTCACAGTTTCAAACTTTCCTGCAGCCGGCTACAAGGTGGCTTCCCAACGTTCCCCCATTTCAGACAGCGATCTACTTCCTCATGCTGCCGTCTGGAGGCATTTTCATTGCAAGGCACCGGACTCGATGAATTTTACTCACTGTGCAGCGACTGCGACCAGTGATACCCACAGATAGATGGAAAAACAAAAATAAACAACCACAAGCGGGCGGGGGGCAGGGGGGACAAACAGACACAAACTCCATCGCTCTCATTCCCGTTGCAGGGGAACCTTCTGTTATTGTGTTGCCTCCATTCCATCAATCCTCCCCTATCCACCTCTCCGAGCGAGGAGCAAGCAGCCAAAAGGGACACACACAGTATAGCAGCAATCCAAGATCACTGCTCCGAACCATTCCACCCTCCCCATTATACCAGGTACGGTAGCATAGTGGTTATGTTACTGGACTAGTAATCCAGAGGCCTACATTAATGATCCGGAGACGTGATTTCAAAATCCCACCACGGCAGCTGGGAAATTTAAATTTGGTTAATTAAATAAATCTGGAATTAAAAAGCTAGTGTCGGTAATGGTGACCATGAAACTACGGGATTGTCGTAAAAACCCATCTGGTTCACTAATGTCCTTTAGGGAAGGAAATCTGCCGTCCTTACCCGGTCTGGCCTATATGTGACTCCAGACCCACAGATCCAGACTCTTAACTGCCCTCTGAAATGGCCTAGTGAGCCACACAGTTGTCAAGAAGGTGGCTCATCTCATATGGGCAATAAATGCCGGTCTTTTCAGCGATGCCCACATCCCCAAGAATGAATAAAAAAAATAAATACACCCCAACACCGCTCCTAACCATTCCACCCCAAACCCCAGCCTTGTTCGCAAAGATCGCAGCGCCCCCCACCTCCCACGCAAACACATACTGCAGCCTAAACTTTCAATCTTGCTGACATTTTCATGCGGAATGATCAGAGGAATAAATTAATTTTATGCAACCCATATAAAATCAAAATGGTAATGGCAAGCTTTTAAATCAGATGCTGTCAAAACTTAATCCATTATGTAAATCAAGTAAATAAATGGAAAATCAAAACATCTTGATTGACAAAGGAAACAAACAGATCCCATTAGCAAATGCATCAGAACTTGGCCAGCAAGAGCCCAGCCCAGCTCTGCATTCCCTCTACTGCCTTTCCCAGCCGTCCGCTCGCCAATATCCAGCCAGTTTCAGATAAAAGAACGAACGAACTTGCATTTATATAGCACCTTTCATGACCTCAGGACGTCCCAAAGTGCTTTACAGCCAATGAAGTACATATAAAAGTGTAGTCACTGCAGGAAAACGCGGCTGCCAATTTGCGCACAGCAAGGTCCCACAAACAGCAATGAGATAAATGTCCAGATCATCTGTTTTTAGTGATAAATCTTGGTCAGGACACCGGGGAGATAACTACTCTGCTCTTCTTCGAAATAGGGCCGGATAATCTGTTTTTCTTAGTGATATTGGTTGAGGGATAAATATTAGGTCAAGACATCGGGGAGAACTCCCTGGCTCTTCTTCGAAATAGTGCCAAGAGATCTTTTATGTTCACCTGAGGGGGCAGATGGGGCATCGGTTTAACATCTCATCCAAAGACGGCACCTCCAACTGTGCGGCACTCCCTCAGCACTGCCCCTCCCACAGTGCAGCACTCCCTCAGCACTGCCCCTCCCACAGTGCGGCGCTCCCTCAGCACTGCCCCTCCCACAGTGCGGCGCTCCCTCAGCACTGTGCTGGAGTGGGCTCTCTGTAGCGGGCTCTCTCTGTAGCGGGCTCTCTCTGCAGTGGGCTCTCTCTGCAGTGGGCTGTCGATTCCAAGAAATGAAGAAACTCAAGTTCTCAATTCCTAAGACAAGTGTAAATTTGAAATTCTTAAAATACAGCGTGGAATACAGCGGGATTCAGGGCACGGCACAGCTCTCGATCGCCAAACCTTGGTTCACAGTCGGCACCAGACTAAACCGGTTCAACTGGAGAACACCAAAACCATTTGGAAGGCGGCCAGTGCGGAGGATAGACCCATTGGGCCGAATGGCCTGTTCCTGGGCTGTAAAAGTCTGTGTAATTCTGTGGAATGAGTGAGACGACCCTTTGGCCCATGAAACTTCTTCGCCAGAGCACATGCAGCCTAAAGAACATAAGAAATAGGAGCAGGAGTCGGCCATTTGGCCCCTCGAGCCTGCTCCGCCATTTAATGAGATCATGGCTGATCTGATCTTGGGCTCAGCTCCATTTCCCTGCCCGCTCCCCATAACCCATCACTCCCTTATTGTTCAAAAATCTGTCTCTCTCCACCTTAAATATATTCAATGACCCAGCCTCCACAGCTCTCTGGGGCAGAGAATTCCACAGATTTACGACCCTCAGAGAAGAAATTCCTCCTCATCTCAGTTTTAAATGGGCGACCCTTTATTCTGAAACTATGCCCCCTAGTTCTAGATACCCCCATGAGGGGAAACATCCTCTCTGCATCTACACTGTCAAGCTCCCTCAGTATCTTATATGTTTCATGCCCGACCATGGACTGTGCCTCGGGAGATTCAGTAGGTGGGGAAAAGCTCAGCGTAAATCCCACCCCCGCCGATCCTCAAAGTTTCGCCGGCAAAAATCTCTCAAATTTTAGTCCCCCTACCCTCCAGTCCAAGGAACCCAGGGGCCCTCATGTCCCCCGGAGTGTTTGCTGTCAGTCTCCAGCAGTGGTATTTCTAACGCTGGCTCAAGTTTAGACCCAGACACGAATCCTCGGGATGAATTAAATCCAAAGACTGCATAACCAAGTGTGGGTTTCACCGAGTGAAGAGCAGCAAACTGTCGTCAGATTTCGGGATCCAATCTGACACCCAATTAACAAATTAACAGTACCAGTCCAAGACTGATGGGCGCAGCGGGGGCACAACAGTGTGACAAGAAATTACCAAGAATTTTCCCAAAAAAAAGCATTTAAAAGAGACGCTGATTTGTTCTTTTCGAACACAATCTGCCCAAACCAAGAGAACAGACTGCTCACGGCAAAGCCCAGTTGCTGAAAGGTCACAGCAACAGCTTGTATTTATTTATATAGCGCCTTTAACGTAGTAAAACGTCCCAAGGCGCTTCACAGGATCGGTATCAAAGAGGGAGGTTTTAAGGAGCATCTTAAAAAGGAGGAGAGAGGCAGAGAGAGGTTTAGGAAGGGAATTCCAGGGTTTGGGGCCCAGGCAGCTGAAGGCACGGCCGCCAATGGTGGAGCAATGGAAATCGGGGATGTGCAAGAGGCCAGAATTGGAGGAGAACAGAGATCTCAGAGGGTTGTGGGGCTGTAGGAGGTTACAGAGAGAGAGGGGGCAGAGGCCATGGAGGGATTTGAACACAAGGATGATCATTTTAAAATCGAGGTGTTGCCGGACCGGGAGCCAATGTAGGTCAGCGAGCACATGCATGCACAACTGGCCTTCCCTCTGGGGTTTGAAGCTAAAATCTATAGCCATTAGAGTGAAATCCCACAGAGTGGGTAAAATCTGACAACTGCCCCTCGAGTGAGGGCGCAGGGGGCTCACAGCATTGTTGGATCGGTATTCAGAAAAAGACTTGCATTTCCATAGCGCCTTTCACAACCACTGGAAGCCCCAAAGCGCTTTACAGCCAATGAAGTACTTTTTGAAGTGGAGTCACTGTTGTAATGTAGGAAACGCGGCAGACAATTTGCGCACAGCAAGCTCCCACAAACAGCAATGTGATAATGACCAGATAATCTGTTTTAGTGATGTTGATTGAGGGATAAATATTGGCCAGGACACCGGGGAGAACTCCACTGCTCTTCTTCAAAACAGTGCCATGGGATCATTTACGTCCACCTGAGGGGGCAGACGGGGCCTCGGTTTAATGTTTCGTCCGAAAGACGGCGCCTCTGACAGTGCGGCACTCCCTCAGCACTGCACTGGAGTGTCAGCTGAGATTAAGTGCTCAAGTCTCTGGAGTGGGACTTGAACCCACAGCTATCTGACTCAGAGGCGAGAGTGCGATCCACTGAGCAACAGCTGAGACTTCCTATTGCACACGTCACTGCGTTGAAAAGGAATGCTGAATAAAAGATGTTCAGCTCCAATACCACCCAGCTGGAAGTCCATTAAAACACTCATTGCCTGGAATAGAAAAGTGGAGAAATGAATTAGACTCGAGCAGAGTTCCATTAACTCGGATCCTCAAGACAGTGATCATACCTCGACACCAAGCATCACTCGTGCATTGCTACTGGGGGGTAGACGAACAAACGATGAAAAGCAAAGCACACAACGTGCCATCGAAGGAAATGTTCACCCCTGACCCCCACCACCCTCCTCCCCGAGAGTGTTTTTGTAATTGGAATCGCTGCTGGAAACCAGCCAAGTGGAGACTGAATCGCTCCCTCCATCTAACAGATTACAAGTAGGGGCAAAACCCGGGGAAAAGGATCATCTCGTACTGGTGGGTGATGTAAGAAAACTACTAGGCACTTGGTCTAAGCGTTAAACAAAGCTTTAATCAACTGTTTTACAACATGGAGGTCGAGTTGCGTCCTTCACTAGTTCCTGTTAAGAATGTCCTGCGCAAGCTGGGCCCGTGCCCGAGTATTTATACTCTCCCTGGACAGCGCCACCCGCAGGCCGCTCAGTATTATTTCATAAGTCTTTCTTTCATGAATGACTGATTCATGTCAGTGGGTTTTCAGGAGATTTTATTACAGCCCTGGCTTAGCACAAGCCAGTCGAAATCCTCTGCTTACCAGGTCCTTGTTTCACAAGAGGTTGATCAGATATCATTAGGTCCGATTGCACGAAAGGGGCCGATCATTAAAACAGAGACTCTTCACTGGCCGGTGGAACAGTTTGTTGGAGTCCCACCACATACTACACAGAGCAGTCACCTAATATAGACTATAGTGCGTGAGAGCTTTACACCTGAACGCAACAACAACAACGGGCATTTACATAGAAAGAAAGACTTGCATTTCTATAGCACCTTTCACCACCTCAGGACGTTCCAAAGCGCTTTACAGCCAATGAAGTACTGAAGTGTAGTCACTGTTGTAATGTAGGAAACGCGGCAGACAAATTGCACACAGCAAGCTCCCACAAACAGCAATGTGATAAATGACCAGATCATTTGTTTTAGTGATGTTGGTTGAGGGATAAATATTGGCCCAGGACACCCTGCTCTTCTTCAAAATAGTGCCACGGGATTTTTTATGTCCACCTGAGAGAGTAGACGGTGCCTCGGTTTAACGTCTCATCCGACAGTGTCGCACTCCCTCAGTACTGCACTGGAGTGTCAGCCTAGATTTTTGTGCTCAAGTCACTGGAGTGGGATAGCTCCATTAATGTAGTAAAATGTCCCAAGGTGCTTCACAGGAGCGTTATTAAACAAAAATTGACACAGAGACACACAAGGAAATGTTAGGACAGGTGACCAAAAGCTTGGTCAAAGAGGTAGGTTTTAAGGAGCGTCTTAAAGGAGGAGAGAGAGGCGGAGAGTTTTAGGGAGGGAATTCCAGAGCTTGGAGCCTAGGCAGCTGAAGGCACGGCCACCGATGGTGAAGTGATTAAAATCGGGGATGCAAAAGAGGCCAGAATTGGAGGAGCGCAGAGATCTCGGAGGTTTGTAGGGCTGGAGGAGGTTAGAGAGAGAGGGAGTTGCGAGACCATGGAGGGACTTGAAAACAAGGATGAGAATTTTAAAATCGAGTATTCCTGTACATACTGCAGCCCCTCAGATCAAAGTGCTGCGTAAAGCACCGAGTGGAACAGGCCAGGTGGGAGTCTGCTGCTGCGTTAGTTAAAGGACAAAAACCTGGCATTTTATACCAAACACATCCCTCGGGTACCCCAGAGCACTCTGCAGAAAATCAATTGCTGCAATCACTCACTCAGGCAAACGTGGGAGGAAGTAGGCAGGCTGGAGATCACAGCCGTGGGAATCTTAAACAAGCCAGGGTTTTCATCCCAGCCGCAGATTTCAAATGAGGCAAACATGACAACTGGGAATGTAGAGCAACTACAGCTTTGTAGAGAGAGAGATAAAGAAAGAAAGAGAGAGAGGGGAAGGGAGGAGTGAAAGAGAGGAGCGAAAGGGAGAAAGAGAGAGAGGAGCGAAAGAGAGAGAGGGAGAAGAGCGAAAGAGAGAGAGGGAGAGGAGCGAAAGGGAGAAAGAGAGAGGAGCGAAAGGGAGAGAGAGAGAGGAGTGAAAGGGAGAGAGGGAGAGGAGCGAGAGAGAGAGAGGAGCGAAAGGGAGAGAGAGGGAGAGGAGCGAAAGGGAGAAAGAGAGATTCAAAAGAAAGATCAACAATACCAAAACAGATCTGAAATTTCCTCTTCAACTATACAAGAAACAGACAAACCACCAGCATTTCTCAACCAGATCCCACACAAACACACCCACCACGCAGACCCCACAAAGAGGATACTCACACATTCTGACAGCTCCGTACAAGGTGTGCCAATGTGTGTCTCTGTTTCTTTTTAAACAAAGTTTCTATTAGATTGTTACTTCTTCCTGTTCTAGATCATTCCGGAAGCAGGAAGAACTCCTGCTGCATTATCCATTTTCCTCCCTTTTGAAAGCTGGCCTGTTGGAGACAGCACAAATCTTCTCTTTGTGAGCTTTGGTCAGCTGGTCCAACACACTCCCGCTTCCGGACATCTTTTCTAGGGCTATGTTTAAATAACTCGATAAATGCAACAAGCAGTTTTGAGAGTCGGGCCAATTTGCTAGATGAACTCATCCACACCTTAATCCTATTCCCCCCCCGTCAACATTTCCTCCAACTGAACATGGGGGAAGACCAAAGCCAGAGTTTTCAACCGTCTCCATAAACTCCACTCCATTGCAAGGCCCACTCACTTCAGGCTGTACAAAACCCTGGTGTCCTGAGCTGAGCATCAAACTACACATCCCGTCCATCACCGAGACCTCTTGCTTCCACCTTCACAACGCTGGCTACTACTGCCCCTCGCTTAACAGCACCGCCCGCAAAAACCTCGACCCACACTTTGTCCCCGCGAGACGGGTTGGTCAGATGGGCAGAACAGTGGCAAATGGAATTTAACCCTGAAAAGTGTGAGGTGATGCATTTCGGGAGGACTAACAAGGCAAGGGAATACACAATGAATGGTAGGACCCTAGGAAGGACAGAGGATCTTGATGTGCATGTACATAGTCCCTGAAGGCAGCAGGACAGGTAGATAAGGTGGTTAAAAAGGCATATGGGATACTTGCCTTCATTAGCCGAGGCACAGAATATAAGAGCAAGGAAATTATGATGGAGCTGTACAAAACGCTAGTTAGGCCACAGCTGGAATACTGTGTGCAGTTCTGGTCGCCACACTATAGGAAGGATGTGATTGCATTGGAGAGGGTGCAGAGGAGATTCACCAGGATGTTACCTGGGCTGGAGCGCTTCAGCTATGAAGAGAGACTGGACAGGCTGGGGTTGTTTTCCTTAGAGCAGAGAAGGCTGAGGGAGGACCTGATTGAGGTGTACAAAATTATGAGAGGCGTAGATAGAAAGGAACTTTTCTCCTTAGTAGAGGGGTCAATAACCAGGGGGCATAGTTTCAAGGTAAGGGGCAGGAGGTTTAGAGGGGATTTGAGGGGAAAAAATTTCACCCAGAGGGTGGTTGGAATCTGGAACTCACTGCCTGAAAGGGTGGTAGAGGCAGGAACCCTCACAACATTCAAGAAGCATTTAGACGAGCACTTGAAATGCCATAGCACACAAGGCTACGGACCAAGTGCTGGAAAATGGGATTAGAATAGACAGGGCTTGATGGCCGGCGCGGACACGATGGGCCGAAGGGCCTCTTTCTGTGCTGTATAACTCTATGACTATGAGACCCGAATTCGCCAATGGCTTTCGCCCATGATCTCCAATTTGCCCAACACTCAGTTACCCGTATTGTGCCCCGCACTCAAAGCTGCTCGTCCAATACCCCTTTCCTTGCTGATCTAGAGAGTCTCCCTCTCTTTTCTCTCTCTCTCTCTCATATCCTGGGTTTTACCCCTGCTTGCAATCTGTTGAGATGAAGGTCATGGAGGGACTTGAAGATGACAAAAGCTTTTAAATTCAATGCATCTTGCACCTCCTCTAGCACTTGTGTCTGCTCCTGCATCTTTGGTCCTGATCTTGTCTTCCTGTGCTTCCCACCACCCACCCATTCCTGGCATAGTCCTCAGTGCCTCAGTCCGACTCTAGAACTCCCTCCCGAAACACCTCTCTCTCCACTTCTCTCTCTCAAAAAAAAACTTCTAAAAACCCAATGTTTCAACCAAGCTTTTAGCCACTTTCCCAAACTCTCCCACTTGTGGCTTCGATCCATTCCCTTTCTCTCCTCTGACGTGCCTTGTGGCTTTTGCTGAACCAGAATGTTTGCAACCTCAGCATTCTTGATCCCGATCTTGACCTTAAATTTGACCCTGGGCTGAGCTTCCAACCGCATGTCCTCCCCATCTATCACTAATTCCATAACATTGCACGCCGCTGCTCCGACTTCATCCCCTCTGGGTGCCCAAACCAGAGTCAGGACTTGGCCACCTCCATAAGATCATAAGAACTAGGAGCAGGAGTCGGCCATTTGGCCCTTCGAGCCTGCTCCGCCATTCAATAAGATCATGGCTGATCTTCTGCCTCATCTCCACCTTCCTCCACTATCCCCATATCACTTGATTGCCTTAATATTCAAAAATCTATCGATTTCTGTCTTGAATATACTCAACGACTGAGCCTCCACAGCCCTCTGGGGTAGAGAATTCCAAAGATTCACCACCCTCTGAGTGAAGAAATTTCTCCTCATCTCAGTCCTAAATGGCCGACCCCTTATTCTGAGACTGTGACCCCTGGTTCTAGACTCTCCAGCCAGGGGAAACACCCTCCCTGCATCTACCCTGTCAAGCCCTGTAAGAATTGTGTATGTTTCAATGAGATCACCTCTCATTCTTCTAAACTCTAGAGAATATAGGCCTAGTCTACTCAATCTGTCCTCATAGGACAATCCCCCCATCCCAGGAATCAGTGTGGTGAACCTTCGTTGCACTCCCTCTATGGCAAGTATATCCTTCCTTAGGTAAGGAGACCAAAACTGTGCACAATACTCCAGGTGTGGGCTCATCAGGGCCCTATATACAGGAAACTTTGGTTTATCCGGAGGTTAACTGTCCGGAATGCTCGAGCCACCGGCAAAAATCAGGAGCCGTTTCGTTAGTTTTTTTTTCTTTTCGTTGCTTTTTTTTCACCAGTCAGGCTCTGCGAGGTCTCGCTGAAGCTGTTGCTAAGCTACAGAGACGCTTGCAAGGTACGGCCGACTGTTTAGAAGCTGTAGCAACAGGGTTTGTTGCCAGATACGGAGCTCAAAATCTCCGTATGTTTCAACATTAGCGCTGGTTCGTCCGGCAGTTTTGATGGGACGGCAACAGCTCGGTCCCGTCGGTGCCGGATAGCACAAAGTTTCCTGTAATTGCAGTAAGACGTCTTTACTCTTATACTCAAATCCTCTTGTAATAAAGGCCAACATACCATTTGCTTTCCTAATTGCTTGCTGTACCTGCATGTTAACGTTCAGTGATTCGTGTACAAGGACACCCAGGTCCCCCTGAACACTAACATTTCCCGATCTCTCACCATTTAAGAAATACTCTGCTTTTCTATTTTCCTACCAAAGTGGATAACTTCACATTTCTCCACATTATATTCCATTTGTCATGTTCTTACCCACTCACTTAGCCTGTCTATATCCCCTTGAAGCCTCCTTGCATCCTCCTCACAACTTACATTCCCACCCAGCTTTGTATCATCAGCAAATTTGGATATATTACATTTGGTCCCCTCATCCAAATCATTGATGTAGATTGTGAATAGCTGAGGCCCAAGCACTGATCCTTGCGGCACCCCACTAGTTACAGCCTGCCAACCCGAAAATGACCCGTTTATTCCTACTCTCGGTTTTCTGTTTTCAGGTGTGGAGATGCCGGAGTTGGACTGGGGTGGACAAATGTAAGAAGTCACACAACACCAGGTTATAGTCCAACAGCTTTATTTGAAATCACAAGCTTTCGGAGCAGCGCTCCGAAAGCTTGTGATTTCTAATAAAGCTGTTGGACTATAACCTGGTGTTGTGTGACTTCTTACTTTTGTTTTCAGGTTTGACTATTCCAACGCTCTCGTGGTTGGGCTCTCATCTGCCACCTTCAACTCATCCAAAATTCTGCTGTCCATATCCTATCCCACTCGTCTACCATCCCTGTCTTCACTGACCTACATTGGCTCCTGGTCCCCTAAAGTCCTCATTGACCTACATTGTCTCCTCGTATCCCAGTGCTTCAAGTTTAAAATGCTCATCCTGTTTAAATTCACCCATGGCCTCGTCCCTCCCCATCTCTGACCTCCTCCAGCCCCACAACCCCCTCCCCCCCTGCCCCAGACTCTCGAGTCCCCTCACGCCAGCCTCTTGTGCAACCTCCCCACCATTGATGGCCGAACCTTCAGCTGCCTGGACCCCACTCTCTGGAATTCTCCTCCTTAAATCCCTCCACCTCTAAAGGCCATTCTTTGGCCAAGCTGTTGAAGACCGCTCCCAATATCTCCTTTGGCTCCCCTTATGCCTCAGATGAAGGTGTCCTGCCACATATTGCTACGGAAACGCTTGTTGCTGCTGTTGGCACTCTATAAATACAAGTTGTTGTTGAACTCCCAGTTCTGGTATCACTCAGACCCAAGTGGGAGAGTTTATCTATCTTGGTAGAACACCAGGCTGTGCAAAGAGAGGGGCGGGTAAGAGGGAGCAAATCACCCATTTTGCCTCATCTGAATTATACTATTAGAATACTGGAGAAATCTATACACCTCCAGACTGGCCAACCCTCCAGAGATGATCAGTTTTTAGTGAATAAAGGATGTGAAGCAAGATACAGCTTTCCCTCTCTCGCTCTGTTTGTGCCAAAGTCCCGTCAGGAAAAGGAAGATTAACTCAACTGGGTTTAATGAAACACTTCAAGTTAAGTTCTACAAAATTTGGCAGAGACGTTGGCATGGCTGGAAGTGCGGAAGTTTGATCTGCAACAGGACCTTGGGGATTTCCCCGACGTTATGTTAACTGTAAAATAAAACATTAGCTATTAATCACCTCAAAGGTGACTGATTCACACAATGCTGTCCAATCCATCAATATATATATATATTTTTCACACACACATAGGCTTTTTAATGGAGTAAACAAGGAGAAACTGTTTCTAGTGGTAGGAGGGTCGGTAATCAGAGGACCCAGATTTAGGATCATTGTCAAAAAAAGCCAGGAGGAGATGGGGAGAATTAAAAAAAAAATAGAGAGTTGTTGTGATCTGGAATGCGCTGCCTGAAAGGGCTGTGGAAGCAGATTCAATAGTAACTTTCAAAAGTGAATTGGATAAATACTTAAAGAATAAATTTGCAGGGCTGTGGGGAAAGAGCAGGGGGGAGTGGGATTAATTGGAGAGCTCTTTCAAAGAGCCGGCACAGGCACGATGGGCCGAATGGCCTCCTCCTGTGCTGTATCAGTCTATGACACAGACACATACATACATACATTATATATATATATATATCTTATCTATATATAACGGTTGGTCTGTCTGTCTGTCTGTCCGGCTATACAAGTTATAGAGCGTACCTACACATACGTTATATCAAAAGAAAGCTTATCATTAGGGGAGTCTAATAGGCATATTTACTTTTTGGTCAGACAAAAATTGTTCGGACAGTATACAAAAAAGGTTCAAAAAATGGCAACATTCCGCTCATTAGCGTTGAGTGACGTGATGGTTGACCAATCGTACAGGGGATTAACCTGATGGTTGACTAATCGGTGTGTCACGGGGGGCGTTTCATTGCGTGTGTGGGCGGGCCTAATCCTTCTGAGCTGAGGTGAGTGGCCGCCATCTTGATTCCTAACGATTTATTTTTCCCACTTTCTGTGTGTTTATTTTTCCCACTTTCTGTGTGTGTGGCGGGGAAATTGTTTTAAAAAAAAGTAAATTAATTTGTAAATATTTTTTCTAAGCTGAGTAATTTTCCTACCTTTCACCCTCTTTTTTTCCTCTTGACTTGCTACCTCCGCCGGGCGCCGCAACCTTGGAGGCTTACCCCACCTGCAGGCCTCGAAGCCTCGGCCTCTCCTAGCCAGCCACACCCGAGCTAGGCACTGCCCATCCAGCCCCGCGATCGCCACCATCTTGGTAAAGGCTGGCAGCGTGAGACTGAGCCGAGCGTAGCCACCTCCGCCATCTTAGTAAAGGCGGGCGGGGCGGGAGTCAGCGCGCGCGTTAACGTCGGCCCAGAGCGCGACCTGAGCTAAGGCGAGTCCGGCCGGGCCTCACGCGCTAGGCCGCGCACCAGCCGGCCCTGAAGCGCTGATCCGCGGAGGGGGAGGGAGGGAGCGGAGGGGGGGGGAGGGAGGGAGAGGAGGGGGGGGAGGGAGGGAGGGAGAGGAGGGGGGAGGGAGAGGAGAGGGGGGAGGGAGGGACAGGGGGAGGGAGGGAGGGAGGGAGAGGAGAGGGGGAGGGAGGGTGAGGAGAGGGGGGGAGGGAGGGAGAGGAGGGGGGGAGGGAGGGAGGGAGAGGAGGGGGGAGGGAGAGGAGAGGGGGGAGGGAGGGACAGGGGGAGGGAGGGAGGGAGGGAGAGGAGAGGGGGAGGGAGGGTGAGGAGAGGGGCAGGGAGGGAGAGAGAGTAAAGCAGGGAGAGACAGGGGGAGGGAGAGACAGAGGGTGAGGGAGGGAAAGAGTGAGGGGGTGGGTGAGGAAGGGAAAGAGTGAGGGGGTGGGACAGGGAGGGAGAGCTCGCCTTCTTCCTTCCTTCCTTCGCAGGGGTCGATCGGGCCAGGCCTGAGGCGTTCTTTCCCCCCCTCTCTCTCCAGGCTAATCCCAAACTAAATCCAGCAGTCTCTCTCTCTCTCTTCCCCCCCCGTCTCTCTCTTCTCCCCCCAGTCTCTCTCTTCTCCCCCCAGTCTCTCTCTCTCTCTCTCTTCCAACAACAACATGCCCTATATATATAAAATCTATATATTTATACACACATATACATACACATGAAAAAAAATTTAAACAGTTTTGGTTGCTTCCATCCTGCAGAGATTTCAGGCAACAAGATCAATTGTTTTCAAGAGTCTTTTCTTTATCATTTTTCATGGTTAAAAAAAAGTTTCTATAAGCTGCACAATTTCACTTGATTTGGGGAATCAGCATATCGCTGCGTGTGTACACACACACACACACACACACACGAGGTTTCCAGGACGCGATCCTATTATTTTCTGCTGGGATGTGCTGCAAGGAGGATTTTGTTACATTTAATATTGCAATCGCCTGCAGCCGTGTGTGTCGAAAAATGAGTAACTCCCCAAAAAAGGACCAACTCCTGTTAGAACTGCTCGAGAGAAAGTTTGGAGCTGAATTTTAAAAAAGGGCCTGATTTTCTAATACAAGAGCAAAATACTGCGGATGCTGGAAATCTGAAATAAAAACAGAAAATGCTGGAAATACTCAGCAGCAGGTCAGGCAGCATCTGTGGAGAGAGAAACAGAGTCAACGTTCCGGGTCTGACGAAAGGTCATCGACCTGAAACGTTAACTCTCGTTTCTCTCTCCACAGGTGCTGCCTGACCTGCTGCTGAGTATTTCCAGCATTTTCTGTTTTTATTCCTGATTTTCTAATCATCTGTCCTGGAGCTCACTGCTTGTGTGTTGTGATGAAATATGTCATTCATCAGACTCTGTATTTAACTACATATATTGTATTGCCTACTCCGGTGTTTTACCTTGTATTGTATATAGTGCACCGCCCCCTTTCTCCCCATTGGATGCGTCGGCTCCGCCCATACCTGGCCCTACTTAAGACAAGCCCAGGCTTGTCTTGCAGCAGAACGCTAGGTGAAGACACAGGCATCTTTCTTTGCTAATAAAAGCCTTGTTTTATTCAGTTAACTTTGAGTCTTGAAGTTATTGAGGCGCATCAATTTTATTAGCAAACTTTTAACGATGGATCAACTTTTGAAACCGGAACGCTTGGATTTGGACCCGCATGCTTCGGATGCATCGGCACGGTTTGGACACTGGTTCCAGTGCTTGGAATTTTTTATGGCCAACTCCGAAGCCGTCACAGCCTCTAAAGCCACCGGAGATGTGAAACTCGGGATCCTGCAGAATCGGGTAAGCCACCGGGTTTTTCCACTCATCCAAGATGCCGCCACCTACCTGGATGCCTGCAACATTCTAAAGGCCCACTATCAGCGGCCTACCAACGAGGTGTACACCAGGCACCTGCTTGCTACCTGCACACAGCGACCCGGAGAGTCGCTGGAGGACTTTCTAGTCACCCTAAAAGTGCTTGGCAAAGACTGCAAATGCAAAGACGTGAAAGCCACGGTATACACAGACGAGCTTATTCGGGATGCCTTTATCGCAGGCCTTAGCTCTAATTACATCCGGCAGAGACTGCTAGAGAAAACGGGCCTAGATCTGACACAGGCTGTGGACACAGCGCGATTGCTGGATGTGGCTCAGAAGAACTCTGACTCCTACTCGTCAGGCCGCGCGGCCCACGCCGCCTCTGCTTCCCCGCCCGGTAGCCCAACACCGTCGGGGCCCTGCTCTCCCCCCAGAAGCCCTACGACCGCCGCGACGCATCGGGGCCCCAAATGCTACTTCTGCGGGCAGCCGAAGCACACCAGGAACCTGTGCTTGGCGAAAGGCACCACCTGCTGTAAGTGCGGTAAGAAGGGGCACTTTGGGAAGGTGTGCAGAGGGAACCCCGCAGGCAAAACCGCCACCGTCGCGTGCGCGCCGTGGGAGCGGCCATCTTGGACGCCATCTTGTCCGACCTCGTGGGGTCTGCCATCTCGCGAGCAGACATCATGGACGCCATCTTACCCGGCCTCGTGGGGCCCACCATCTTGTCCCGATCAGGGCCCTACAGTGGCGTCGATCACAGTGGACCAGTCCAGACCGCACCCACTATCCAAATCGATGGTGGACATCGAGGTAAACGGGTGCAAGGTTAAATGTTTAATTGACAGCGGGAGCACGGAGAGCTTCATTCACCCTGATCTGGTACAACGACTCTCTCTAACTATAGTCCCTACTCAGGGCACGATCTCTATGGCCGACAAAACCCAGATATCGACTATTGCGGGTTACTGCGTGGTACGATTGTCCGTTAAAGGCACTGTATATAATAATTTTAAACTGTTAATTATGAAGGAGTTATGTGTGAGCGTGATCTTGGGCCTGGATTTTCAGTGCCACCACCAAAGCATCACGCTCAATTTCGGTGGGACCCAGCCGCCCCTCACAGTGTGCGGTCTGGCTACCCTGAAGGTAAAGCCGCCTTCGCTATTCGCGAACCTTACCCCTAACTGCCGGCCAATAGCGACCAAAAGCAGGAGGTACAGCTGGGAGGACAGGCGGTTTATCGCGACCGAGGTAGACAGGCTCCTGAAGGAGCGCATTATTGAACGCAGCAACAGCCCGTGGCGCGCCCAAGTGGTGGTGGTGAGGGGTAGCGAGAAGAAGCGGATGGTGATTGACTATAGTCAAACAGTCAACATCTATACCCAACTAGACGCCTACCCACTACCCCGCATATCCGAGATGGTGAACCAAATCGCCCAATACCGGGTGTTCTCCACCATCGACCTCAAGTCAGCGTACCACCAGCTCCCTATCAGACCAGAGGACCGTTCGTACACCGCCTTCGAGGCAAACGGACGCCTCTACCAGTTCCTCAGAGTCCCCTTTGGGGTGATGAATGGGGTCTCGGTCTTTCAGAGGGAGATGGACCGCATGGTCGATGACCACCACTTGCAGGCAACCTTCCCCTATCTCGACAACGTCACCATCTGCGGCCACAACCAACAGGACCACGACTCAAACCTCGCGAGGTTTCTGAAAACCGCACAAAAACTCAACCTCACCTACAACGAGGACAAGTGCGTTTTCAACACCACGCGCCTCTGCATACTAGGCAGCGTGGTGGAGAATGGGGAAATCGGACCAGACCCCGACCGATTGCGCCCCCTACGGGAGCTGCCCCTGCCCAACACTCCCAAAGCCCTGAAAAGGTGCCTGGGGTTATTCTCGTATTATGCCCAATGGGTCCCCAACTACTCCGATAAAGCCCGCCCCCTCTTGAAAGCATCCTCTTTCCCGCTCTCTGCTGAGGCCCATGCTGCCTTCAAAAGCATTAAGCAGGATATTGAGCGGGCCATGCTACAGGCAGTGGACGAGAACACTCCCTTTCAAGTGGAAAGTGATGCGTCTGACTTTGCCTTGGCGGCCACCCTCAACCAGGCGGGGCGGCCCGTAGCTTTCTTCTCGAGGACCCTCCAGGGGCCCGAGATCAGACACTCCTCCGTGGAAAAGGAGGCCCAAGCCATCGTGGAGGCAGTGCGCCACTGGCGGCACTACCTAGCCGGCAAATGCTTCACCCTACTTACCGACCAGCGGTCGGTAGCGTTTATGTTCAATAATAAACAGAGGGGGAAGATTAAAAATGATAAGATTCTTAGGTGGCGGATCGAGCTCTCCACCTTCGAGTATGACATCATATACCGGCCGGGGGCCCTTAACGAATCCCCCGACGCCCTCTCACGAGGGATGTGTGCCAACGCCACCGGGGATCGGCTACAGACCCTCCACAACGACCTCTGCCACCCAGGGGTCACACGGCTGTTCCACTTCATAAAGTCCCGCAACTTACCCTACTCGATTGAGGAAGTTCGGTCCCTGACCAGGAACTGCCGCACTTGCGCTGAGTGCAAGCCTCGGTTCTACCGCCCTGATAGAGCCCACCTAATCAAAGCTACATGGCCCTTTGAGCGGCTTAGCTTAGATTTCAAGGGCCCCCTCCCATCCGTCGACCGCAATGTCTACTTCCTGAACATTGTGGACGAATACTCCCGTTTCCCATTCGCCTTCCCCTGCCCAGACATGACCAGCGCCACGGTCATTAAATGCCTCAACAGCCTGTTCTGCCTGTTCGGTATGCCAAGCTATATCCACACGGATAGGGGGGCGTCCTTCATGAGTGAAGAGCTACGCCAGTACATGCTGTCCAAGGAGATTGCCATGAGCCGTACCACCAGCTACAACCCCCGGGGTAACGGTCAGGTGGAGCGAGAGAACGGGACAGTATGGAGGGCAGTCACCCTAACTCTAAGGACCAAGGGCCTCCCTATCGCCCGCTGGCAGGAAGTCCTCCCAGATGTGCTCCACTCAATACGGTCACTATTGTGTACCGCCACTAATGCCACGCCTCATGAGCTAATGTTTGTTTCTCCCCAGAAATCCACCTCAGGCGTATCCATACCGTCATGGCTCTCCACCCCAGGTCCGGTACTTTTGCGGAAGCATGTGAGGGGCCACAAGACGGACCCTCTCATGGAGCCAGTGCACCTGCTCCACGCCAACCCACAATATGCGTATGTCCGGCACGCCGACGGACGGGAGGACACTGTGTCCATAAAAGACCTCGCCCCAGCCGGTAACAACAGCGACAACGACAACGACGACTACAGCAACAACAACAACAACTATTACCCACCCACTCCACCCACTATTCTTTCATCACCCCCGGAAGAACACCAGCCAACGGTACCCCCACCACCTACTCCTTCAACAACCCCGGTGGCGCCCCCGGCAGAGACCCAGGAGGTCACCCGGGACACCCAGCCGGCACCCGCGGCACCGCATGCTGCCTGACCTGCTGCTGAGTATTTCCAGCATTTTCTGTTTTTATTCCTGATTTTCTAATCATCTGTCCTGGAGCTCACTGCTTGTGTGTGGTGCAGTTAGAGGCATCCAGCTTCAAATAAAGGTGCCGGGGACAGTTTTGATTGTGCAAAGCCACACCCAAGGGCTGGTTCCCACTGCGGTGCCCCTCTCATTGGCTATCAGTTGGTGGACTCGATTATATGGCAAACACGACGTGTGCGCGAGAGGCCGGGAAGATACACGCACTCGCACAGGAGCCCCTGACGTCGATTCTCTCCTTTCTACTTGTAATCTAACAGGCAATGCACGAGAGAAAAAAAAAATCTCCCAAAGCAAATGGTGTCGAATCTTCAGCTACTGCTGGGAGTGTTCAAGTACTTTACAGGCCTACACTTACCTTGCCACAATAGGATCGTTTCCTTTGAATCGAATTGATCTACATTCATTACCTCAGCAATTCCACCACCACAACAACTTGTATTTATACAGCACCTTTAACGTAGCAAGTGCCAGGCAATGACCATCTCCAACAAGCGAGACTCTAACCATCTCCCCTTGACATTCAATGGCATTACCATCGCTGAATCCCCCACTATCAACATCCTGGGGGTTACCATTGATCAGAAACTGAACTGGACCAGCCATATAAATACTGTGGCTACAAGAGCAGGCCAGAGGCTGGGAATTCTGCGGCGAGTGTCTCACCTCCTGACTCCCCAAAGCCTTTCCACCATCTACAAGGCACAAGTCAGGAGTGTGATGGAATACTCTCCGCTTGCCTGGATGAGTGCAGCTCCAACAACACTCAAGAAGCTCGACACCATCCAGGACAAAGCAGCCCGCTTGATTGGCACTCCATCCATCACCTTCAACATTCACTCCCTCCACCACCGGCGCACTGTGGCTGCAGTGTGTACCATCTACAAGATGCACTGCAGCAACTCGCCAAAGCTCCTTCAACAGCACCTTCCAAACCCGCGACCTCTACCACTTAGAAGGACAAGGGCAGCAGACGCATGGGAACATCACCACCTACAAGTTCCCCTCCAAGCCACACACTATCCTGACTTGGACCTGTATCGCCGTTCCTTCACTGTCGCTGGGCCAAAATCCTGGAACTCCCTTCCTAACAGCATTGTGGGTGTACCTACACCATATGGACTGCAGCGGTTCAAGGCGGCGGCTCACCACCATCTTCTCAAGGGCAATTAGGGATGGGCACTAAATGCAGGCCTAGCCAGCGACGCCCACATCCCATCAATGAATAAATAAAAAAAATGTCCCAAGGTGCTTCACGGGAGCGATTATCAAACAAAATTTGACACCCAGCCACATAAGGATAAATTAGGGCAGGTGACCAAAAGCTTGGTCAAAGAGGTAGGTTTTAAGGAG
>NC_141009.1:8118214-8168628 GCF_052327205.1 Somniosus microcephalus
TGATGACGCTCCTCAACTAGAGGTATTAAGCACATCCCTTCTACACAAGAGAACCCGCAATCATAGAATCACACAGCACAGAAGGAGGCTGTTCAGCCCATCATGTTTGAGGCGGCTCTTTCAACGAGCTATCCAATTAGTCCCACTCTCCTGCCCTTTCCCCATAGCCCTGCAATTTTATCCCCCCCATCAAGTATTTATCCAATTTCCTTCTGAGAGTTACTATTGTGTCAGCCGTGGCTCAGTGGGTGGCACCCTCGCCTGAGTCAGAAGGTCGTGGGTTCAAGTCCCACTCCAGAGACTCGAGCACAAAAATCTAGGCTGACACTCCAGTGCAGTGCTGAGGGAGTGCTGCACTGTTGGAGGTGCCGTCTTTCGGATGAAACGTTAAACCGAGGCCTCGACTGCTTTCTCAGGTGGACGTAAAAGATCTCGCTGCACTATTTCGAAGAAGAGCAGGGGAGTTCTCCCCGGTGTCCTGGGGCCAATATCTACCCCTCAACCAACATCAAACAAACAGATTATCTGGTCATTTATCACACTGCTGTTTGTGGGAGCTTGCTGTGCGCGAATTGGCTGCTGCGTTTTCTACATTACAACAGTGACTACAAAGTACTTCATTGGCTGTAAAGCGCTTTGGGACGTCCGGTGATCGTGAAAGTCTCTCTTTTTTTTTTTGAATCTGCTTCCACCGCCCTTTCAGGCAACTCATTCCAGATCACAACAACTCGCTGTGCAAAATAAAAATCTCATCTCATAGCCGGCGCGGACATGATGGGCTGAAATGGCCTCCTTCCGTGCTGTAAAGTTCTATGATTCTATCTCCCCTCTGGTTCTTTTGCCAATTACTTTAAATCTGCGTCCTCTGGTTACCGACCCTCCCCACTGGAAACAAGTTTCTCCTTATTTACTCCCTTCATGATTTTTGGGCACCTCTATCAAATTTCCCCTGAACCTTCTTTGCTTTAAGGAGAACAGTGCCGGTTTTCTCTTTCTTGTGCAGTAACCCCTACCGAACGCGTCTGTGCACATGGATTCGAGGATCAGTAGAGGGAACCCCAGCTGACGTTCTCCTCAATAGGCCAAGGATGCTGTAGCCAATTTGAATTTGGGGCTGTAAACCATCAGCAGGGTGCTGAGGGCGACGCAGAGGGCACAGCGCAGATTCACCCAGACCGTGCCTGGTCTGAGAAAATACAAATAGGAAGAATGATTTGGGAAAAAACTGGGGCTGTTTTGATAGAGGTGTTTAACTTTATGGCGGGATGTGATAGGGCCGATAGAAACAGGCTGGTTCCAGTGGTTGAGGGGGCCGAGAACGAGGAGACAGCGACACAAGATTAAATCTAAGAGATTTAGGACAGAGATGAGGAGAAACCTTTATACTCGAGGGATGTGAGGCTGTGGGAAGCACTTCATTGGCTGTAAAGCGCTTTGGGATGTCCTGAGGTCGTGAATGGCGCTACAGAAATGCAAGCTTTTTTTTTCTTACCTCCCCCCCCATTGGATTTGCCCGAATGATACCAGGGGTTAAAGGGTTAAATTACGAGGACCGGTTGTACAAGCTTGGCTTGTAGTCCCTTGAGTTTAGAAAGTTGAGGGAAGATCTGATTGAGGCGTATAAAATGATAAAAGCATTCGGTAGAGCAAATACGAAGAAACTATTTTCTCTGGTTGGGGGGGGGGGGGGTGATCAAGAACAAGGGGGAAGAATCTTAAAATTAGAGCTAGGCCGTTCGGAAGTGTCAATTCAAAACACCTTTTCACACAAAGGGCAAATCTGGAACTCGCTCCCCCAAAAGGCTGTGGATGCTGGGATCAATTGAAATGTTCAAGACTGAGATCAATAGTTTTTTGTTGGCTATCAAGGGATATGGAGCAAAGGCAGTAAACGGAGTTGAGGTACGGATCAGCCATAGTCAGATTGAATGGTGGAACAGGCTCGAGGGGCCGGATGGGCCTCCTCCTGTTCCTATGTTACAGGCTCGAGGGGCCGGATGGGCCTCCTCCTGTTCCTATGTTACAGGCTCGAGGGGCCGGATGGGCCTCCTCCTGTTCCTATGTTACAGGCTCGAGGGGCCGAATGGGCCTCCTCCTGTTCCTATGTTACAGGCTCGAGGGGCCGGATGGGCCTCCTCCTGTTCCTATGTTACAGGCTCGAGGGGCCGGATGGGCCTCCTCCTGTTCCTATGTTACAGGCTCGAGGGGCCGAATGGGCCTCCTCCTGTTCCTATGTTACAGGCTCGAGGGGCCGGATGGGCCTCCTCCTGTTCCTATGTTACAGGCTCGAGGGGCCGGATGGGCCTCCTCCTGTTCCTATGTTAGAGGCTCGAGGGGCCGAATGGGCCTCCTCCTGTTCCTATGTTACAGGCTCAAGGGGCCGGATGGGCCTCCTCCTGTTCCTATGTTACAGGCTCGAGGGGCTGAATGGCCTCCTCCTGTTCCTATGTTACAGGCTCAAGGGGCTGAATGGCCTCCTCCTGTTCCTATGTTACAGGCTCGAGGGGCCGGATGGGCCTCCTCCTGTTCCTATGTTACAGGCTCGAGGGGCCGGATGGGCCTCCTCCTGTTCCTATGTTACAGGCTCGAGGGGCCGGATGGGCCTCCTCCTGTTCCTATGTTACAGGCTCAAGGGGCCGGATGGGCCTCCTCCTGTTCCTATGTTACAGGCTCGAGGGGCCCGGATGGCCTCCTCCTGTTCCTATGTTACAGGCTCAAGGGGCCGGATGGGCCTCCTCCTGTTCCTATGTTACAGGCTCGAGGGGCTGGATGGGCCTCCTCCTGTTCCTATGTTACAGGCTCGAGGGGCCCGGATGGCCTCCTCCTGTTCCTATGTTACAGGCTCGAGGGGCCCGGATGGCCTCCTCCTGTTCCTATGTTACAGGCTTGAGGGGCCGGATGGGCCTCCTCCTGTTCCTATGTTACAGGCTCGAGGGGCTGGATGGGCCTCCTCCTGTTCCTATGTTACAGGCTCGAGGGGCCCGGATGGCCTCCTCCTGTTCCTATGTTACAGGCTCGAGGGGCCGGATGGGCCTCCTCCTGTTCCTATGTTACAGGCTTGAGGGGCCGGATGGGCCTCCTCCTGTTCCTATGTTACAGGCTCGAGGGGCCCGGATGGCCTCCTCCTGTTCCTATGTTACAGGCTTGAGGGGCCGGATGGGCCTCCTCCTGTTCCTATGTTACAGGCTCGAGGGGCCCGGATGGCCTCCTCCTGTTCCTATGGTCTATGGGACTGGACCAGGACGATGGAGAATCTAGAAATGGCAGATTTGCTCTTGGAGGGGGGGGGGGGGGGGCACTAATTAAATTCTTTGTGATCAAGGCACAGAGAATCTTTGGAAACCTAATCACGGGTGAGCACTTGCTCGCCTTACAGAGATAGGGAGGGGGCGAGGCCATGGAGCAATTTGAACACGACAATGAGAATTTTAAATCTGAGGCCTTAGTGGACCAGGAGCCAGTGTAGGTCTGCGAGCACAGGGGGTGATGAGTGAACGGAACTTGGTGCGAGTCAGGAGACGGGCAGCAGAGTTCTGGTTGTGCCGAAGTTTAGGGAGGGTGAAAGATGGGAGGCCGGTACAGGAGAGCACTGGAACAGTCGAGTCTGGAGGTGACAAACACATGGATGAGGGACACTTTGATGTCAGCTAGAGATTGTACACATGAATTATCTGAAGTAATCTCCAAATTGCTATTCGGAGTGAACTAAATAACACAGCCTCGCCCTGCAGTCACTTCAGGCACACAAGAGTAGGCACTTGTGTGTGTTCATCTATAATTAAAAAGTAGTAATTTATAAATACTAATATATATATACACACACCGTTGTATATAACTTTAGCAAGGCCATAAAAAAAAGCAAACCAAGCACACGGGTTTATTTCTAGAGGGACAGAATTGAAAAGTAGGGAAGTTATGTTAAACTTGTATCGAACCTTGGTTAGACCACACTTGGAGTACTGCGTACAGTTCTGGTCACCATATTATACACAGGATATAGAGGCACAGGAGAGGGTGCAGAGAAGATTTACAAGGATGATACCAGAAATGTGAGGGTATACCTTTCAGGAAAGGATGAACAGGCTGGGCCTCTTTCTCTTGAAAAAAGAGAAGGCTGAGGGGCGACCTAATAGAGGTCTTTAAAATCATGAAAAATTTTGATAGCGTGGATAGAGAATGTTTCCGCTTGTGGGGAAGAGCATAACTAGAGGCCATCAATATAAGATAGTCACCAAGAAATCCAATAGGGAATTCAGAAGAAACTTCTTTACCCAGAGAGTGGTGAGAATGTGGAACTCGCTGCCACAGGGAGTGGTTGAAGCGAATCGTATAGATGTATTTAAGGGGAGACTGGACAAGCACGAGGGAGAAGGGAATAGAGGGTTACGCTGATAGATTTAGATGAGGAAAGACGGGAGGAGGCTCGAGTGGAGCATAAACACCGGCATGGACTGGTTGGGCCGAATGGCCTGTTTCTGTGCCGTATATCCGATGTAATATATGAATGGCGGAGCAGGCTCGAGGGGCCGAATGGCCGACTCCTGCCCCTAATTTTTATGCTCTCATGTTCTATCTTACCCGTTTGATCTACACATTCTCACTGCTCATCGCTCATGTGCAATATCCCACAATCAGCCATGCGGGTGGTTGTCCTGGTAACAAAATCGGAGTGCTAGGACCATCTTCCCAATATTATCCTTGCAAAAATATTCCGAGGTTTTTTATTTTTTTTAAAGCCCCCTTCTGTGTCCTTACTGAGTTAAGCGCCATGACCTGCTGGGAGGACAGACGGGATGACCTGCTCCCAGGTGTGTAGCACAGCTTCCTCAGGGTGTGGGAGGGCAGCACAGGGAGACTCCGCTGTTGATAACCTGCCCCCTGCCTTCATGAAAAGTACACGGCATCACTCCTCCACCACATCGCACACAATCCTCACCGTTTCTCAAACTCTGCAGCTGTACCCTCACCGGCCTTTTGAAGATAATCCAAAATAATTTCCCTGCATCCCACCCGATGCATTTCTCACTTCTACTCAAATTTCTTTCCCCTTTTGTTCCTGCGCGCACTCCGTCCCTCTCACTTCACCCCCAGACTCACAATCAGCGTTCCAGTCAGTGATCAGAGAAGCTCCAGAATCCCAACAATTGCCACAGCGCCTGCAGCCCCTCCCCACTCCTCCTCCCCTCCCACCCCCCCTCCCCTCTCCCAGCACAGGCCCCACTCCCCGGCATCCCTCCCTGGCACCACTTACCCCCCTCCCCTCTCCCCCCTCCCAGCACAGGCCCCCCCTCCCCGGCATCCCTCCCTGGCACCACTTACACCCCTCCCCTCTCCCCCCTCCCAGCACAGGCCCCCCTCCCCCCTATCCCTCCCTGGCACCACTTACCCCCCTCCCCTCTCCCCCCTCCCCGACATCCCTCCCTGGCACCACTTACCCCCCTCCCTTCTCCCCCCTCCCAGGCACCCCTCCCAGCACAGGCCCCCTCCCCGGCATTCCTCCCTGGCACCACTTACCCCCCTCCCCTCTCCCCCCTCCCAGGCACCCCTCCCAGCACAGGACCCCCCCTCCCCGGCACCCCTCCCTCTCCCCCCTCACAGGCAGCACCTCCCCCCCTCAAATGGCACACCCTCCCCCACTCCCCCCTCCCCGGCACCACCACCCCCTCTCCCAGCACAGGCCCCCTCCCCCCCACACCGGCACCACCTACCCCCCTCCCAGGCCCCTCCCCCCTCCAATGTGGGTCGTTTCTCCCGGTCCCCCTCACACGGGTAGCAGCTACAGACCACCCAAAATTGTAACAACGAAACATTCTGTAAACTCTATGTATATTTTTTTAGTCACATGGCTCAGAAGGAGGCCCTTTGGTCCATTGTACCTGTGCTAGCTCATGGAAAGCGCTCTGTAGTTAGTTGCACCCCTCCACCCGCTCGCTCCACATCGCCCTGCAAATATTTCCTTTTCAAGTATATATTTCCAATTCCCTTTTACGCCATAAAATGACTTAGTAACCAGTTGGAACCCTACACAATTATTCTTGTGGGTTTTTTGGCTTGGTTGAAACACAAGTTACACAAATTAAAATTCACCAGGTGAGGATTTCAAAATGGCACAGAACAAAACTCAAAAAATATTAGATTGCTAAAAAGGTTGGCCTGGGAGAATATACCCCAAAACGGTTTCTATTCCATTGTGTTCACTGTGAAAACCCCGTGGGCAGGGCAGTCCAACTTTCCCTGTCTGCAAACATCCACCAGCAGAATAATTTACCAGGTACATATAGCAAGGAAATAAAAGGGCAGCGTCAGTCTCGACCTGGACTTTGACCAGTCATTGTAGAGTCACGAGGCTTGTGGGTCACACAGCTCCCACCAGGCGACCGGGCTGTTTCAAGAGGATTAATCCTTTGACGCGAGTCATTTCACGCAAATTGGCTGCCGCGTTTCCCTACATTGCAACAGCGACCAACACTTCAAAGGTGCTTCGTTGGCTGTGAAGAGCATTGGGACGTCCTGAAAGGCTTTCAACGGCTGCAATTTCTTTCATCAGCAAAGCAGCATCAGCTTAAAGGGACATCCTCGTCGTAGAAAACAAAAAGTGTTTGAGGAATCTAAAAATGTGTCTGTAGAACATTTTGCAACGCACATCAGAGGGTCATTATGAAAAGAAGATAAACGATGGACAACTCTTTCTGCCCCCCCCTCCCCCCACAAAATGGCAGGGACTTCTGCTTGAGATGGGATTTCAGTACCTTGCTCCCATACCAAGTCCCACTAAAGGGAATGATTGAGGGGGTGATTCAGGCAGACTTCAGGAAGAGCAGAGTCGAGGTTAGTAACTGTGTGGGAGATGGGGGAGAGAGAGAGAGAGAGAGATCGAGAGGCAGGAGCAGTACACATGGATAAATGGACATCCTTTTGAAAACATTATGTGGGACAAACACATGCAACAACTTGCATTTATACAGCGCCTTTAACGTAGTAAAACATCCCAAGGCGTTTCACAAAAGAACATAAGAAATAGGAGCAGGAGTCGGCCATTTGGCCCCTCGAGCCTGCTCTGCCATTCAATAAGATCATGGCTGATCTTCGACCTCAACTCCACTTTCCTGCACTAACCCCATATCCCTTGATTCCCTTAATATCCAAAAATCTATCGATCTCTGTCCTGAATATACTCAACGACTGAGCCTCCACAGTCCTCTGGGGTAGAGAATTCCAAAGATTCACCACCCTCTGTGTGAAGACATTTCTCTTCATCTCAGTCCTAAATGATCGACTCCTTATTCTGAGACTGTGACCCCTGGTTCGAGACACTCCAGCCAGGGGAAACATCCTCCCTGCATCTATCCCGTCAAGAGAGCACCTCTCATTCTTCTAAACTCCACAGAATATAGGCCTAGTCTACTCAATCTCTCCTCATAGGACAACCCCCCCCATCCCAGGAATCAGTCTGGTGAACCTTCGTTGCACTCCCTCTATGGCAGGTATATCCTTCCTTAGGTAAGGAGACCAAAACTGTACACAATACTCCAGGTGTGGTCTCAGCAGGGCCCTATATAATTGCAGTAAGACGTCTTTACTCTTATACTCAAATCCTCTTGTAATAAAGGCCAACATACCATTTGCTTTCCTAATTGCTTGCTGTACCTGCAGGTTAACTTTCAGTGAACACAGGAGTATTATCAGTCAAATTTTGACACTGAGCCACACAAGGCGATATTAGGACAGGTGCTAGGGTTTGGATGATCAGCCATGATCTCGTTGAATGGCGGAGCAGGCTCGAAGGGCCGAATGGCCTGCTCCTGCTCCTATCTTCTATGTTTCTATGTTTTATGTTTAGGTGACCAAAACCTTGGTCAAAGAGGTAGGTTTTGAGGAGTATCTTAAAAGGAAGAAAGAGAAGTAGAGAGGTTCAGGGAGGGAATTCCAGAGCTTAGGGCATAGGCAGCTGAAGACCACCAATGGTGGGACAATGGAAATCAGGGGTGTGCAAGAAGCCAGAACTGGAGGTGAGCAGAGATCTCGGGGGGCTATCGGGGGGGTTACAGTGATCTCGGTGGGGGGGGTGGCTGTCGGGGGGGTACAGTGATCTCAGTGGGGGGGGTGGCTGTCGGGGGGGACAGAGATCTCGGGGGGGGGTGTGGATGTCGGGGGGGTTGGCTGTCGGGGGGGTACAGAGATCTCAGGGGGGGGCCTGTCGGGGGGTACAGAGATCTCGGGGGGGGGGAGGGTGGCTGTCGGGCTGTCGGAGGGTACAGAGATCTCGGGGGGTGGGCTGTCGGGGGGTACAGAGATCTTGGGGGGGTGGCTGTCGGGGGGGTACAGAGATCTCAGGGGGGCCTGTTGGGGGGTACAGAGATCTCAGGGGGGCCTGTTGGGGGGTACAGAGATCTCAGGGGGGCCTGTTGGGGGGTACAGAGATCTCAGGGGGGCCTGTCGGGGGGGTACAGAGATCTCAGGGGGGCCTGTTGGGGGGTACAGAGATCTCAGGGGGGCCTGTTGGGGGGTACAGAGATCTCAGGGGGGCCTGTCGGGGGGGTACAGAGATCTCGGGGGGGTGGCTGTCGGGGGGGTACAGAGATCTCGGGGGTTGGCTGTCGGGGGGTACAGAGATCTCGGGGGGGCCTGTCGGGGGGGTACAGAGATCTCAGGGGGGCCTGTCGGGGGGTACAGAGATCTCAGGGGGGGGCCTGTCGGGGGGTACAGAGATCTCGGGGGGGGGGGGGCCTGTCGGGGGTACAGAGATCTCGGGGAGTGGCTGTCGGGGGGGTACAGAGATCTCAGGGGGGCCTGTCGGGGGGTACAGAGATCTCAGGGGGGGGCCTGTCGGGGGGTACAGAGATCTCGGGGGGGGGGGGGCCTGTCGGGGGTACAGAGATCTCGGGGGGTGGGCTGTCGGGGGGTACAGAGATCTCAGGGGGGCCTGTCGGGGGGGTACAGAGATCTCGGGGGGGGGGGCCTGTCGGGGGTACAGAGATCTCGGGGAGTGGCTGTCGGGGGGGTACAGAGATCTCAGGGGGGGGCCTGTCGGGGGGTACAGGGATCTCGGGGGGGGGGGGTGGCTGTCGGGGGGGGGGGGGTTGGCTGTCGGGGGGGGTACAGAGATCTCAGGGGGGCCTGTCGGGGGGTACAGAGATCTCAGGGGGGCCTGTCGGGGGCTACAGAGATCTCAGGGGGGCCTGTCGGGGGGTACAGAGATCTCGGGGGGGGGGGGGGGGCTGTCGGGGGGTACAGAGATCTCGGGGGGGGGGGGGGCCTGTCGGGGGGTACAGAGATCTCGGGGGGGGGGGGGGGGCCTGTCGGGGGGTACAGAGATCTCGGGGGGGGGGGGGGGGCCTGTCGGGGGGTACAGAGATCTCAGGGGGGCCTGTCGGGGGCTACAGAGATCTCAGGGGGGCCTGTCGGGGGGTACAGAGATCTCGGGGGGGGGGGGGCTGTCGGGGGGTACAGAGATCTCGGGGGGGGGGGGGGCCTGTCGGGGGGTACAGAGATCTCGGGGGGGGGGGGGGGGCCTGTCGGGGGGTACAGAGATCTCGGGGGCGGGGGGGGGGGGCTGTCGGGGGGTACAGAGATCTCGGGGGGGGGGGGGGGCCTGTCGGGGGGTACAGAGATCTCGGGGGGGCCTGTCGGGGGGTACAGAGATCTCGGGGGGGCCTGTCGGGGGGTACAGAGATCTCGGGGGGGGGGGGGGCCTGTCGGGGGGTACAGAGATCTCGGGGGGGCCTGTCGGGGGGTACAGAGATCTCGGGGGGGGGGGGGGGGCCTGTCGGGGGGTACAGAGATCTCGGGGGGGCCTGTCGGGGGGTACAGAGATCTCGGGGGGGGGGGGGGGGCTGTCGGGGGGTACAGAGATCTCGGGGGGGGGGGGGGCCTGTCGGGGGGTACAGAGATCTCGGGGGGGCCTGTCGGGGGGTACAGAGATCTCGGGGGGGCCTGTCGGGGGGTACAGAGATCTCGGGGGGGGGGGGGGGGCCTGTCGGGGGGTACAGAGATCTCGGGGGGGCCTGTCGGGGGGTACAGAGATCTCGGGGGGGCCTGTCGGGGGGTACAGAGATCTCGGGGGGGCCTGTCGGGGGGTACAGAGATCTCGGGGGGGCCTGTCGGGGGGTACAGAGATCTCGGGGGGGGGGGGGGGCTGTCGGGGGGTACAGAGATCTCGGGGGGGGGGGGGGCCTGTCGGGGGTACAGAGATCTCGGGGGGGGGGGGGCCTGTCGGGGGGTACAGAGATCTCGGGGGGGGGGGGGGGCCTGTCGGGGGGTACAGAGATCTCGGGGGGGGGGGGGCTGTCGGGGGGTACAGAGATCTCGGGGGGGGGGGGGCCTGTCGGGGGTACAGAGATCTCGGGGGGGGGGGGGGGCTGTCGGAGGGTACATACCCAGGTGTAGCAGAGACAAAGTAAACAAAAGGTCTTTCAAATGAATAAACAGGAAAATTGAAATGAAGATGGTAGGGTAAAGGGTGATGCTGCGAGCAAGACTACACTTAAACTCAAAAAAGAGAACTAGAAATGGACATAACCAGAAGGTACAAAACAATGAAAGACATTCTTTGAATACTGTAACAAGAGATTAGGCAGGGAGAAGGTTAAAAATCCCAAAAGGATCAGGAGGAGTTGTGATCAAGGGTGAAAACCCCAACACCCCTTCCCCTTCGCCCGGCACCTTCCCGTGCAAGCACAGGAGATGTAACACATGCCCTTATACCTCCCCCCCTTCCCACTGTCCAGGGCCCCAAACACCCCTTCCAGGTGAAACAGCGATTTACTTGTACTTCTTGCAATCTAGTATACTGTATTCGCTGCTCACGATGCGGTCTCCTCTACATTGGGGAGACCAAACGCAGATTGGGCGACCGCTTTGCGGAACACCTCCGTTCAGTCCGCAAGTGTGACCCCGAGCTCCCGGTGGCCTGTCACTTTAATTCTCCGCTCCACTCCCACTCAGACCTCTCTGTCCTCGGCCTCTTGCACTGTTCCACTGAAGCTCAGCGTAAACTCGAGGAACAGCAGCTCATCTTTCGATTAGGCACTCTGCAGCCTTCTGGACTCAACATAGAGTTCAACAATTTCAGACCATAACCTCGGCCCCGATCATATATATTTTTTTCCACATTTTTTTTTTCTCTTCTCTCCTACATGGCAGCTGTCTTTCATTCTGCCAGCGCAATTTACATCGAGAGCCATCTTTTGTTTCTTAACCTGTCCCATTACCATCTCCTTTTGCCTTGAATATTTCTTAAATGTCTCTTAACCTCTTCCGCCTTCCATCCTATCACAGACCTTCCCTTTTGCTCTTTCATCCCCTCCCCCCTTTCCCAGTTCCTACACTTGCTTAACAATCTGTCCCATTTCCTGCTGTTTTCCAGTTCTGACGAAAGGTCATCGACCTGAAACGTTAACTCTGTTTCTCTCTTCACAGATGCTGCCTGACCTGCTGAGTATCTCCAGCATTTTCTATTTTTATTTCAGATTTCCAGTATCTGCAGTATTTTCTTTTTGAACAAGAGGTACTTGACTTGCCAATTAACTAATTCTTGGCGGCTTCCATTTACTAGGAAGGATACTAAAAACAAACCATCCATCCAACATCAAAATGCACATGATGTATGCTCTGGCATTAGTGAAGTTCTAGGTAGGCTGAGAACCAACAAATCCCAGTGGACACCTGAACTATATCCCGGAGGGGTTTAGAAAGACAATGGAGGAAATTTGAGGGAGACGAATGCTGCTGGGGGTCCGACAGACTGAAAATAGGCAAAATAAAGTTCCCGCATTCAAGAAGAGCAATAGAATGATAATTGGCAGAACGAGATTTACAAGGATGATACCAGGACTGAGGGGGTCCAACTATCAGGAACGACAACAGGCTGGGGCTCTTTTCTGTAGAAGAAAAAAGAGCAGGCTAAGGGGTGACGCAAGAGGTCTTTAAAATTATGAAGGGGTTGGATAGGTTAGATGTAGAAAAGATGTTTCCACTACTGGGGGAGTCCAAAACTAGGGGCCATAAATATAAGATAGTCACTAATAAATCCAATAAGGAGAAACTTCTTTACCCAGAGAGTGGTGGGAATGTGGAACTCGCTGCCACAGGGAGTGGTCGAGGCGAATAGCACAGATGCATTTAAGGAGAAGCTGGATAAACACGCGAGGGAGAAAGGAATAGAAGGATATGCTGATGGGGGTGAGATGAAGAGGGTGGGAGGAGGCTCGTGTGGAGCATAAACACCGGCATAGACCAGTTGGGCCGAATGGCCTGTTTCTGTGCTGTAGACTCTGTGTAACTTTATCCCAGGGGCACTTAGTAAGACAAGGGAGGAGATTGAGAGACACCGACAAGTCATTTGAGGGAGGCAAATGCTGCAGGGGCAAAAACAGGCAAATAAAAGTTCCAGTCTTCAAGAAGGACAACAGAACGATACTTGACCATGACAGACCCAATATCCTGACCTCAACAGTTGGAAAAGTAATTGAAGTTAGAATGGAAGATTACCTGCATGAAAATAATCTAATAAATGACAACCAATGTGTCTTCAAGAGGTAGATCTGGTCTGATCAACCTCAATTTCTCCAGCTCAGAGGAGGCCAGATCAGAAATAAACAGGGAAAAGACAGAACAAAATAACTGGGCTTCCGAAAGAATTTGAATAAGCATTGCAAGTAACTCCTTTAACAAACTAAGGTCAGTGACAAGGATGTGAGGGGATTGGGTTGGTGGGGTGGGAAAAGAGAGGGAGAAAAGAAGAGCTCGATTTAATTTCCACAATCCACCAACACAAAGATTCTTAACCTCCTGCGAGTTGCCCCCTTCCAAAAAGGCGTCAATGAACAACTAGGCTGGTCTGGCCTTGGCCAGGTCAAACCTTCAGCCTCCGGGGTCAGCAGAGGATGCCGAGTATTATGGTCACTTACTGGACGTCCAGGGCCAGCGGAGCAGGACATGCAGAGGCACGGTGCTCATAACGGGAGCATCTTTCACCGAAGCTCTCCGGGTCCTGAACGGATAGGTAATCTGCAGCTCTTGCAAAAGAGCCGGCCCAAGGCACGACGGGCCGAATGGCCTTCTTCTGTGCTGCATGATTCTATGCGCAAGGTCAAAGTGTCATCCACCCAATAACTGATCACCACCTCCTGGGAACACGAGCTTCCCTCTTGATATTCTGCACCAAACTGGCATGGGGCGTGACCCTTTTCTCTTTCAGGTTGCAGTATTGATCTTCCCACCCTCATTAACTATGCTGGGTAACAGGGCTCTGTAAAGGGTGCAGTGTGACCACAGACAGGGAAGCTGGAAATGTGCAGATCCCTGCTGGCTCCCAACCTGTCCAGAGCTGAGCATTTACAAACAATTACAACCGGGAGTTTTCTTTAAGCATAATCCAGTTGGTGTACGGTCTGCCTACTCATGGCTGCGTGATCCAATAACAAGACAGCATTTCCCCCCGCCGCACACTCGCTCACGTACTGGAGGGGAGGGCAGATTATAGCACAGGGCAGCACTACAGAGACAGAGAACCACACAGCACAGAAGGTGGCCCAACGTGCCTGTGCCTACTCCTTGGTAGAGCTCTCCAATTAATCCCACTACCCCCCTTGCTCTTTCCCCATAGCCCTGCTCATTTCCACCCCCTCCCCCTTCCAAGTACAGGAAACTCTTTTTTTATCCGACACTGACTGGACCGGCATGGTGCCGGTTTATCAAAAAGTCTGGATTACAGAGAGGTATAGTAAAAGGTACGAGAGCTCCGTACACAGCCACAGGTGCAGGAACCCCGGCCACAAGATCCAGGCATCCCTGTTGCATAGCAACAGGTGCAGGAACCCCGGTTACACGGCCACAGATCCAGCAACGGCCACGAATATGAAGTAAAACTTACCTGAACCTACTCCTGAATTTCGCCGGTTAACAGAGATTTCCGGTTATTTAGGTGCCGGTAAATCGAGAGTTTCCTGTATTTATCCCATTTGGAAAAAGTTACTATTGAATCTGCTTCCACCGCCCTGCATTCCAGACCATCACACCCCGCTGCATAAAAAGAAACCCAGTTCTCCTCATCTCCCCCTCTGGTTCTTTTGCCAATTACCGGAAGATGGAAGATTCAACATGGCTACTTTCAGATGTGCAGAATCTACTGATGTAAAAAGAGAAGGTTTAAGACGACGATTCTTTGTACAAAATAGCAAATCACAACTGAACAAATTGTTAAAAAAAATGAAGACACCACCAGTTCCCACTGGTTTTTTTTTAACGAGTGAGAGAACCAGGAGAGTTTGTTAAGAAAACACCGGCGAGCAGAGCAGCTACCACTTTAAATAAACTTCCAGCAATCTATAGTATTTTAAACTGGCTATTTATGTCGCACGCCCCTTATCTGGGCATCGCTATTCTGTGACGCGGTCACGCCTGCAGCCACACAGTCCTACCACTAGGCGGAGCTCCACAAGCTGCAGGTCCCCACACTTGTCTCGACAGCAATTCGCCTTGTCCTGACTTAGTGGGCTCCCACGCCGCAGACCTGAGCGCATAATCCAGGCCGATACTCCAAGTGCCAGTACCGAGGGAGCACCGCACTGTCGGAGGGGCCGTCTTTCAGGTGGGACGTTAAACCAAGTCTGCCCTCTCAGGTGGGCGTAAAAGATCCCACGGCCAGTACATCGAAGAGGAGCCGGGGAGTTCTCCCCGCTGTCCTGGGGCCAGGATTTATCTTTCAACCAATATCACTAAAAAACAGATGATCCGCTCAGTGGGCCAGAAATTCGGGTCCCAACGCGTGAGTACAGACGGGGTACTCACGCGTGGGCCCGGAGGAATTGCCGGTTTTCAGCATGCACAGTGCATGCGGGGAAAACCGGCATTTCCTGTCCTCTGACCCAAGGGGTTAAGAGGCAGAACGCGTACGGATAGACAGGCAGCGCGTGCGCAATGGAATTCCTGTTTTTTGACAGGTTTGTGCGTGTGTAAGGGCCTCTCCTTTTTACGAATGTAAAAAGGAGACGCAAGGACTTCATTCTTGAAGGTAAGTGGTCTTTAACTTAAAATTATTACATTTTTTCCACAGCTTTATTGTTTTTAAGGACTTTACAGTAAGGTAAGTGTAGTTTTAGACCCGATTTATTAAAAAATTATTTTTTTCAAAAATGTTATTAATTGTTTAAAATAGTTTTTTAAAGTTATTCATAGTTAATTTAATTATTGGGATGTTTTTTAACATTTTATTTAAAGTTTAAGTAGTGTTTTGGGGTGCCGTACTTTTCAGTTCTTACTCTCAAACTTATGAATGAAGTTTCCCCTCCCCTGATTGGCTGAACAGTGCTCACCTGATCCCAGCCAGCACATCGCACTAACTACGCCGCTGGGTCAGGTTAGCACAGTGCGCCGACATCAGAACCGGGCCACTGACAGGAAATCCACTGCGGGCCAGGTTTCAGATGTCGGCGCGCCGGGTAAGTGCACATCGGGGGCTTGCACGCGCGGCAAGCCCCCGACACCAAGTTCTGGGCCATTATCACATTGCTGTTTGTGGAAGCTTGCTGTGCGCAAATTGGCTGCTGCATTTCCCACATTACAACAGTGACCACACTTCAAAAGTACTTCATTGGCTGTAAGGCGCTTTGGGACGTCCTGTGGTCATGAAAGGCGCTACAGAAATGCGAGTCTTTCTTTCTATATTCGAGATGGAGATCGATAGATTTGGGAATCTGGGGATCGGGCGTGAAAGTGGAGTTGAGGTCGAAGATCAGCTGTGATCTTACTGAATGTCGGAGCAGGCCGAATGGCCAACTCCTGCTCCTAATTCTTATGTTCTTATGTAAAGTAAATTCATCAGCTTCACTAGACTGGTCACCTTCCAGCAGACTCGCAGCACAGCGCAGAGTTCTCCAGAGGAGAGGCCACAATGCTCCCCCATTGCGCGTCGCTAATGTGCAGGCCAAAGTGACAGCTCCAGAAAAGGTCACCTCACAACTTCATCTGGAAAGAGAAGGTCCAATCGCAGTCAGACGCCAACTAATCGTGGCGGCGATAATTTAAAGACAGGCCCATCCAGAAGGCCAGCGTACAAGAAAAGCCTGGCCGAGAATAGGATTGAAGAGAATGTCATCGAGGAGCTACTGACCACAGGGAGCGGTTGAGGCGAATAGCAGAGAGGCAATTAAAGGATAGAAACATAGTAAAATAGGAGCAGGAGTAGGCCATTCAGCCGTTCGAGCCTGCTCCACCATTCAGCACAATCATGGCTGATCCTCTATCTCAATACCATATTCCTGCTCTCTTCCCATACCCCTTGATGCCTTTTGTGTCTAGAAATCTATCTATCTCCTTCTTAAATATATTCAGTGATTTGGCCTCCACAGCCTTCTGTGGTAGAGAATTCCACAGGTTCACCACCCTCTGAGTGAAGAAATTTCTCCTCATCTCAGTCCTAAATGTCCTACCCCGTATCCTGAGACTGTGACCCCTCGTTCTAGACCCCCCCAGCCAGGGGAAACATCCTCCCTGCATCCAGTCTGTCAAGCCCCTGTCAGAATTTTATACGTTTCAATGAGATCCCCTCTCATCCTTCTAAACTCTAGTGAATACAGGCCTAGTCGACCCAATCTCTCCTCATACGACAGTCCTGCCATCCCAGGAATCAGTCTGGTGAATCTTAGCTGCACTCCCTCTATGGCAAGTATATCCTTTCTTAGGTAAGGAGACCAAAAACTGCACACAGTACTCCAGGTGTGGTCTCACCAAGGCCCTGTACAACTGTAGTAAGACATCCTTGCTCCTGTACTCAAATCCTCTTGCAATGAAGGCCAACATACAATTCAGAAGCTGGATAAACACACGAGGGAGAAGGGAATAGAAGGGTCTGTTGATGGGGCGAGATGACGAGGGGTGGGAGGTGGCTCATGTGGAGCATAAACACCGGCACGGACCAGTTGGGCCGAATGGCCTGTTTCTGTGCTGTGAATTCTATTAATACATTTGACAGCGTTACCCCGTCTACTTAGTGCTACAGCAGTACTCCACATAGTAGGTAGTTCTAACAGGACTAGACAGACTAGATGCAGGAAGGATGTTCCCGATGGCGGGGGAGTCCAGAACCAGGGGTCACAGTCTAAGGATAAGGGGTAAACCAATTAGGACAGAGATGAGGAGGAATTTCTTCACCCAGAGAGTGGTGAACCTGTGGAATTCTCAACCACAGAAGACAGTAGAGGCCAATTCATTAAATATATTCAAGAAGGAGTTAGATATATTTCTTAAGGCTAAAGAGATCAAGGGATATGGGGAGAAAGCAGGGACAGGGTACTGAGTTTGGATGATCAGCCATGATCTCATTAAATGGCAGAGCAGGCTCGAGGGGCCGAATGGCCTACTCCTGCTCCTATCCTCTATGTTTCTATGGAGGAGAAATTGAGTGTAGCCCCGTTTGGGGCGCCAGCCTCGCCAGGGCGCTAAAAGTAGCGCCCCGGAAACATTCGCGCCTGCCCACCGGAAATTGAGTGGTTGTGCCCCAAAGGGAAGCGCGGCGCTACTGGAGGCGCCCCGCATCCCTCTTGGGGCGCTGCGAGTGAATATCGTGGCGCAATGTGCTGCAGCGCCACACGCTGCGGCACGTCGCGCTGCAGTATTGCAGGCCTTCCTCCCCTTCTTAAAGGGGAGGGGCCTTGTGCAGCGCGATCTGGGGCCCAGCTGGGCCCCCGAGGATCAGGAGTGCCGGCAAAAGAGCCTGGCACCGAGGAGAAGTGCCGGGCTCTTGGAACGCAGCCGGCACTCCGCGGGGGGGGGGGGTGGCAGGAGGCCGGGGACGGGAGCGCAGGCAGGTGCTGGCAGGCGGCCAACAACAAAAATGGCCGCCCGCACCTCCTTTAATTTGAGCCTCCCCGGCCGCAGGTAGGCCCCCCTGAACCGGTCGGACATAGCGTCCGGCGGTAAATCAGGGGGCGCTGCTGAATATCACGGCCGGGGCGCTGCACACACTGATGACGTCATCAGCAGCGGCGCAGCGCTAACGGTTAGCGCCACCACTAACGTCCCGCGGAATTTAGCGGGAGGCGTGGGTAGTGCCGCGCCTGGGCGCCAGGTGGCTTGCGACCCACTTAGCGCCCTCTTAAGGCGCTAATGGGTGGTGCAACCTACTGAATTTCTCCTCCTATGTTTCTATGTGTGCTGTACCGGCAGAGATTACAGGGACCATGTAAGGTGACCAAAGGACCTACGCATTTCTAAAACACCACGCAATTGCCGATTTTTCTTTTATTCGTTTATGGGATGTGGGCGTTGCTGGCAAGGCCGGCATTTATTGGCCATCCCTATTTGCCCTCGAGAAGGTGGTGGTGAGCCGCCTTCTTGAATCGCTGCAGTCCGTGTGGTGAAGGCGCTCCCACAGCGCTGTTAGGGAGGGAGTTCCAGGGATTTTGACCCAGCGACAAACGGCCGATATATTTCCAAATCGGGATGGTGTGAGACTTGGAGGTGGTGGTGTTCCCATGCGCCTGCTGCCCTTGTCCTTCTAGGTGGAAGAGGGCCGCGGGTTTCAGAGCAGAATTTCTGATCAGACAAACCATTAACATTCTAATGCAGGGCACCAATAAACAAATTACACTGGGGTCGTGGATTAAACCAGCAAAAAATCAGTGGGGCTCAATTCACCAAAGGGCACGACGCGAAGAGAAAATGCAGACCATCGGACAAAAGCAAAATACTGCGGATGCTGGAAAACACTCAGCAGGCCAGGCAGCCTCTGTGGAGAGAGAAAGATGTCGGGTTAACGTTTGCGGTCCACGTCCGTTCACCAGTTCCGATGAAAGGTCAGCCACCCGGAACGTTAACTCTGTCAACAGACGCTGCCCGACCCGCCGAGTGTTTTTCCAGCATCCGCAGTATTTGTGCTTTTTTTTTGCCGGACGGTCACGGTGCGGTTGGACGGGGCCCCAGTCCGGCCGGAGGAGCTGCTGAATACGGCCGCGGTCACGGCCATATACAAAGGGACCACCCAGAAAGGCAAGTAGGCTGAGCGCCAAGTGTCAGAAGGGCCGGTGTACGGTTGCGAAGGGCCTGGAAAACGCACCAGCGGCCAACGGGAATGCAGAAGGGCAGCCGAGGCCAGGATTTCAGACTCAACAGCTGGCTGTTGGCTTGGCATCAAACAGGCTGAAGGGGCCCTCGCCTATCCTGCGGTCTAAAATGGTCCAAATTACTGGGTAATTTACCCAACCAGACTGTTCTAATGAAGGGGCCTATGGAGATGTCTCAGGGAAAGGGTTGGGCTCCGTACCCAAGTATGACGGCATCATTAAAGATACAGAGCAAACGCCACCGGTTAGAGTGCAGGGAACGCAGGGCTGGAGTAACAGACCGTACAGTAAATCTAAAAGGGTCATTGCTACATATAAACAACAACTGGTATTTATACAGCGCCCTTAGTGTAGTAAAACATCCCAAGGCGCTTCACAGGAGTGTTAACAAAATTTGACACCGAGCCACATAAGGAGATATTAGGACAGGTGACCAAAAGCTTGGTCCAAGAGGTAGATTTTAAGGAGCATCTTAAAGGAGGGGAGAGAGGCGGAGAGGTTTAGGGAGGGAATTCCAGAGCTTGGGGTCCAGGCAGCTGAAGGCACGGCTGCCAATGGTGGAGCGATGGAAATCAGGGATGCGCAAGAGACCAGAATTGGAGGAGCGCAGAGATCTCAGAGGGTTGTGGGGCTGGAGGAGGTTACAGAGATAGGGAGGGGGCCGAGGCCATAGAGGGATTTGAAAACAAGGATGAGAATATTAAAATGGAGGCTTTGCCGGACTGGGAGCCAATGTAGGTCAGCGAGCACGGGGTGATGGGTGAACGGGACTCGGTGCGAGTTAGGCCACGGGGCAGCTGAGTATTGGATGAGCTTAAGTTTATGGAGGGGGGAAGATGGGAGGCTGGCTGGGAGTGCATTGGAAGAGTTGAGTCTGGAGGTAACGAAGGCATGGATGAGGGTTCCAGCAGCAGATGAGCTGAGGCGGTGACAGAAAACTGTAGGACGCTCCCCCTCCCGCCTGCACCTTTGGGTTCTCCCCCTCCTGCCCGCACCTTGGGGTTCTCCCCCTCCTGCCCGCAACTTGGGGTTCTCCCCCTCCTGCCCGCACCTTGGGGTTCTCCCCCTCCTGCCCGCACCTTGGGGTTCACCCCCTCCTGCCCGCACCTTTGGGTTCTCCCCCTCCTGCCCGCACCTTGGGGTTCTCCCCCTCCTGCCCGCAACTTGGGGTTCTCCCCCTCCTGCCCGCACCTTGGGGTTCTCCCCCTCCTGCCCGCACCTTGGGGTTCTCCCCCTCCTGCCCGCACCTTGGGGTTCACCCCCTCCTGCCCGCACCTTGGGGTTCTCCCCCTCCTGCCCGCACCTTGGGGTTCACCCCCTCCTGCCCGCACCTTGGGGTTCTCCCCTCCTGCCCGCACCTTGGGGTTCACCCCCTCCTGCCCGCACCTTGGGGTTCACCCCCTCCTGCCCGCACCTTGGGGTTCTCCCCCTCCTGCCCGCACCTTGGGGTTCTCCCCCTCCTGCCCGCACCTTGGGGTTCACCCCCTCCTGCCCGCACCTTGGGGTTCTCCCCCTCCTGCCCGCACCTTGGGGTTCACCCCCTCCTGCCCGCACCTTGGGGTCCTCCCCCTCCTGCCCGCACCTTGGGGTCCTCCCCCTCCTGCCCGCTCCTTGGGGTTCACCCCCTCCAGCCCGCACCTTGGGGTTCTCCCCCTCCTGCCCGCACCTTGGGGTTCTCCCCCTCCTGCCCGCTCCTTGGGGTTCTCCCCCTCCTGCCCGCACCTTGGGGTTCACCCCCTCCTGCCCGCACCTTGGGGTTCTCCCCCTCCTGCCCGCACCTTGGGGTTCTCCCCCTCCTGCCCGCACCTTGGGGTTCTCCCCCTCCCGGTGGGACCATGCCTGTGTTTTATTCAGTGCCTCCTCAGGGTAGTGTAGCTGAAATTCAACATTCAGTGTTCAGAGAATCAGACACAATCCTGTGTCCTACTGTTTCATGGTAGAGGCTCAAACACAGGACACATCTCAGGAAGCTCTCTGGCTATTCAAGCTGCCCAGGACGCTCAAGCGTGTTGAGTTGTGAGGCGGGGGGCAGGGGACAGGGGTACTAAGGGGTGAAGCACTGTTTCTGTATTACATCCGCCTGCACAATAACCAAGCTAATGGTGCCTCATCAAAACTTCTAGGGCCACACAACACAACTCAGCTTTTCTCACCTCCCAAAATTTAGGAGGAAGTGGGGGGGGGGAAATATCGAAGGAAGGGGAACGACTGTGGATTTATATTGTGCCTTTCCCAACCTAGTCACACAAAGGGGTCGGAGATGAATTTTCCAGATTATTTCCCCCCCCTCCAATTGTCCTGGGCTTTTATCTATATGTCACCTCTCCCAGGAGACTCCACGGGGAGCAACGTTCCCTCCAAGCTCATGGCCGCGCAGCTCTGTGTCGGTCCCGCACAGCCCGGGACCGGCCTTTCCCCTCGTTAAATTTCACACATGCGCGAAACTGTGAATGGGCCGCGTTACACCTATACCCCCTCCCCCCCACAAAAAAGAGGGGGAACATTGGTGGGGAGTAACAACAGAAAATGCTGGAAAAACTCAGCAGGTCAGGCAACATCCGTGGAGAGAGAAACAGAGTTAATGTTTCGGGTCAAACCCTTCGTCAGAACTGAGAAAAAAAAGCAGGAAATGAAACAGATTAAAAGGCCAGTTTGGGGGTTGGGAAATGGGGGAGGGGATGAAAGAACAAAAGGGAAGGTCTGGGAGGTGAAGAGACATTAAGAGATATTCAAGATGAGACGCGGTGATAATAGGACAGGTGAAGAGACAAAAGATGTCTCTTCACCTCTCAGACCTTCCCCTTTGTTCTTTCATCCCCTCCCCCATTTCCCAGCCCCCAAACTGGCCTTTTAATCTGTTTCATTTCCTGCTTTTTTTCTCAGTCCTGACGAAGGGTTTCGACCTGAAACGTTAACTCTGTTTCTCTCTCCACAGATGTTGCCCTGGCCTGCTGAGTTTTTCCAGCATTTTCTGTGTTATTTCGGATTTCCAGCATCCGCAGTATTTTGCTATTGTATTGGTGGGGAGTATCTGTATTGTGACGCACTAGGCATCCCAATTGATGGGGCAGGCTGGATGGACCAGCTGGTCTTTTGCTGTCCATCAGGTTCGCAGCCGATGTACTTTATGCCGTGTAGTCACTGGGAAAGAACATAAGAACATAAGAAATAGGAGCAGGAGTAGGCCAATCGGCCCCTCGAGCCTGCTCCGCCATTCAATAAGATCATGGCTGATCTGATCCTAACCGCCAATCTACTATCACAGAACTATCTCCTGAATCTAACAGAATTAGACACATGAAATAGGAGCAGGATCAGGCTACACGGCCCCTGGGCCCGCTCCGCTACCCACAGGGCCATGACCGATCCGAACCTAGACTCATGTCCCAATTCCTGCCCGCTCCCCGTAACCCTTAATTCCCTTTACTTCTAGGAAACTGTCTATTTCTGTTTTAAATTTATGTAATGATGTAGCTTCTACGGCTTTTTGGGGCAGCATATTCCATGGACCTACCACCCTCTGAGTGAAGTAGTTCCTCCTCATCTCAGTTTTGAAAGAGCAGCCCCTTATTCTAAGACTATGCCCCCTAGTTCTAGTTTCACCCATCATCGGGAACATCCTCCCCGCATCCACCCGATCCAACCCCTTCACAATCTTATATGTTTCAATAAGATCGCCTCTCATTCTTCTGAACTCCAATGAGTAGAGTCCCAATCTACTCAACCTCTCCTCATATGTCCATCCCCTCATCCCCGGGATTAACCGAGTGAACCTTCTTTGTACTGACTCGAGAGCAAGTATGTCTTTTCTTAAGTATGGACACCAAAACGGTATGCAGTATTCCAGGTGCTGTCTCACCAATACCTTGTACAACTGAAGCAATACCTCTCTATTTTTATATTCTATCCCCCTAGCAATGAAAGCCAACATTCCATTGGCCTTCTTAATCACTTGCTGCACCTGCATACTAACCTTTTGAGTTTCGTGCACCAGGACCCCCAGATCCCTTTGTACTTCAGTACTTTCCAGTTTCTTGCCATTAAGATAATAATTTGCTCTATGATTTTTCCTGCCAAAGTGCATAACCTCACACTTTCCAGTATTGTATTCCATCTGCCAAATCTCTGCCCATTTACTTAGCCTGTCTATGTCCCCTTGCAGGTTTTTTATGTCCTCCTCACTCACTACTTTCCCTCCCATCTTAGTATCATCTGCAAACTTTGATATGTTACACTCGGTCCCCTCCTCCAAATCGTTAATATAGATTGTAAAGAGTTGGGGACCCAGCACTGACCCCTGCGGAACACCACTAGTTACTGATTGCCAGTCTGAGAATGAACCATTTATCCCAACTCTCTGCCTTCTGTTAGATAGCCAATCCTCTATCCATGCCAGAATATTACCCCCAATCCCGTGATTTTTTATCTTAAGCAATAATCTTTTGTGTGGCACCTTGTCAAATGCCTTTTGGAAGTCTAAATACACTACGTCCATTGGTTCCCCTTTATCCACCCTATATGTTACTTCCTCAAAGAACTCCAGCAAATTTGTCAAACATGACTTCCCCTTCATAAAACCATGCTGACTTAGTCCTATTAAATTATGATTATCCAAATGTCCTGTTACTGTCTCCTTAATAATGGACTCCAATATTTTACCTACCACAGATGTTAGGCTAACCGGTCTATTGTTTCCAGCCTTCTGTCTACTGCCCTTTTTAAATAAGGGTGTTACATTAGCAGTTTTCCAGTCTGCCGGGACCTTTGCTGAGTCCAGGGAGTTTTGGAAAATTATTACCAATGCATCCACAATCCCTACCGCCACTTCCCTCAAGACCCTAGGATGTAAGCCATCAGGTCCAGGTGATTTATCCGCCTTGAGTCCCATTATTTTACCGAGTACCACTTCCTTAGTGATTTTGATCGTGTTTAGCTCCTCCCCCCCATAGCCCCCTGCTTGTCCAGTGTTGGGATATTCTTAGTGTCCTCTACCGTAAAGACTGATACAAAATACTCATTCAGTGTTTTTGCCATCTCCATATTTCCCACCATTAATTTCCCGGTCTCATCCTCTAAGGGACCAACATTTACTTTAGCCACCCTTTTTCTTTTTATATAACTATAAAAACTCTTACTATCTGTTTTTATATTTTTTGCTAATTTACTTTCATAATCTATCTTCCCTTTCTTAATCAATCTTTTTGTTATTTTTTGCTGTCTTTTAAAGTTTTCCCAATCCTCTATCCTCCCACTAGATTTGGCTACCTTATATGCCCTTGTTTTTAGTCGAATACTATCCTTAATTTCTTTACTTAGCCACGGATGGCTGTCTTTTCTTTTACACCCTTTTCTTTTCAGTGGAATATATTTCTTTTGGAAGTTGTAAAATAACTCCTTAAATGTACACCACTGATCATGTATCGTCTTACCCTTTAATCTATTTTCCCAATCCACTCTACTCAATTCCGCTCTCATACCTTCATAGTCTCCTTTATTCAAGCTTAGCACGCTTGTTTGAGATCCAACCTTCTCACCCTCTAATTGAATATGGAATTCAACCATGTTATGGTCACTCATTCCAAGGGGATCCTTTACTAGGACATTTTTAATTAATCCTGTCTCGTTACACAGGACCAGATCTAAGGTTGCTTGTCCCCTGGTCGGTTCAGTTACATACTGCTCAAGAAACCCATCCCTAATACACTCAATGAACTCATCCTCAAGGCAGCCCTGCCCAGTTTGATTTGTGAAGGTGAAGTATGGACTTGCGGAGTCCAACCAGGTTAGACTTCAGTGAGGACGACTGTTCAAAAGTAATTTCAGAGTCAACCACCAATGCCCTAAAAACAAGTTACACTTCGATCCCCTTCACCTTCAGGAACACAGGAACAGGAGGAGGCCGTTCAGCCCCTCGAGCCTGTTCCTCCGTTCAGTGAGATCGCGGCTGATCTGCACCTGAACGCCATCCACCCGCCTTGGCTCCGTCTCCTTTCATACCCTTGCCTAGCAAATCTACCGATCTCCGATTTTAAAATGATTAATTGAGCTCGCATCTGCTGCTTTTTGTGAGAGAGAGCGTTCCACACGTCCACCACCCTTTATGTGAAGAAGTGTTTCCTAACTCGGGTCCAACTCCAGTCATATCCCGACAAGGTTCTAAATGTGTTTGAAATGTTGACTGACGGGAAGCAGATTGAATCCCCTTCGGTCGATCTTACTTGGGTTGGGTTGAAGCAAGACTTCCGTCTGCCGTAGGATCTTTTCTGTCCAGTTCTTGGTGCTGTCGGCCCGGCTCAGGAGATTCTCGAAGTGCGCGTCCAACTCGGTCTTCTCCGCCTGTCCGAGCTTCTCCTCGGTGAACTGGGAGAGAACACGGGAGAGAAACCATATCAGAGAAGACGAATCTACGCACAGACAACACTCGAACCCTCAAACAACCCTGCACCGGTGGGGAGTGGTGAAAAAAATAAATGCTGGTTGACAATTCATGGACAGCCATGAATCATCGCCTTCACCGAGCAACAGGCTCAGTGTAGAACTTGTATTAGGCCAGTTGGTCGGAACGTGGATAATCGGGTTAGTCTCAAGATCACTGTTTCATTGCTAAGCTACCAAATGACTCTTAAAATATTCATGTCAAAAAAAATTAGCGCTATGTTTCATTTTAATAAAAAGGACAGTTTGTAGATCAAAAAGGAGATGGGATGGGAGGGGGAAGCTGTACAACACAATGCACGGAAAGATCCACATACTGAACTCAAGACAGGAAAGAAAAACAGGCAGACAGAGAAAAAAGAGACGGGGAGACACGGGGAGAGAGACAGAGAGAGAGAGAGACAGAGAGAGAGAGACAGACAGAGAGACAGAGAGAGAGAAAGAGAGACAGAGAGAGAGAGAGACAGACAGAGACAAAGAGAGAGAGAGACAGAGACAGAGAGAGAGACAGAGAGAGAGACAGAGAGACATAGAGAGACAGAGAGAGAGAGAGAGAGACAGAGACAGACAGAGACAGAGAGAGAGACAGAGAGACATAGAGAGACAGAGAGAGAGAGAGAGAGACAGAGACAGACAGAGACAGAGACACAGAGAGAGAGACAGAGAGAGAGAGACAGGGAATCTTGGTGTGGTATAAAGGAGAACTGGACAAACACATCTCACCGGTAAAACAGGGGAAATCACATGTATGGCTAAAATTAGATAAAAACATAGGAATAGCAAAAAAAATGTCTACTTATGTGCGATCTACATACCCCCAATAGAATCGCCATATTTTGAAGAGGAGTTATTTGAAACTCTCCACATGGAAATCAGCCATTTCCAGGCCCAAGGAAAGGTGCTACTATGTGGGGACCTAAACGCAAGGACCGGATGTGAACCTGACTTCATAGACCCACAGGGCAACAACCATGTGTTTGGCCAGACCCCTTTATATGTCACACCAGCCATCACAAATCGGAACCTTGACTGTGAAATAAATAAAAGCGGCAGGGAGGTAGTGCAACTCTGCCGAGCCTTAGGCCTGTACATAGTTAACGGTAGGTTCAGAGGGGACTCCTTAGGGAGACTCACCTATTCCTCAACTCTTGGGTCTGGTGTGGTGGATTATACAATCACTGACATGGACCCCTGCGATATCAACGCATTCACTGTCAGGCAACAATCCCCCCTCTCAGACCATAACCAAATAAATGTGTACCTTAAACTTTCTGCCCAAACTACAGACACAAAAAAGGAACCCAGTAAGCTCCATAAACTAAACCAGACATACAGATGGGCCCCAGACAGTGGAGATAAATTCATCACAGCACTAAATTCACCTGATCTCACAAGTAAAATATCAAAATTTAAAGAAAATCTATATGAGATCACCAGAGATGGTGTGAACATGGCCATAGACGATATAAATAGGATCTTCCATGAGGCAGCTGTAAAAGCCGACCTTGTGAAACAGCAGAGGAAACGTTACAAAAGACAAAAAAAGGAGAAATGGTTTGATCACGAATGCAAAAATGCCAGAAAAGACCTGAGAAAAATATCAAACCAAAAGCATCGCCAACCAAACAACCCAGACCTGTGTATTAGATACAATGAGACCCCCAAAAGATATAAACACACCATTAGGAACAAAACACAAAACTATACCCACAAAAGACTTGAAGAAATTGAAAACTCCATTAATCAAAATCAATTCTGGGATATGTGGAATAACCTGAGTACAACTCAATTACAAGCATTACCAATCCAAGATGGTGACATCTGGAGAACACATTTTGAAAACCTCTACAAAGACATCCCAGTAAACGAATCAAACTCAAGTCAACATCATGTCACAGAAAAACTCCACACATTAGAAGTAACAATTAAAGACAACCAAAACCCTCTGGACTCCCCAATCACTTGGAAAGAACTGGCCACAAAGACAAAATCTCTCCACCTAAAGAAAGCCTGTGGTCCAGACAACATCAAAAATGAAATGCTCAAGTTCAGCACTATGGAGATGCAGGGTGCGGTACTCAAGTTATTCAACATCATATTACGTTCGGGCTGTTTTCCAGATATCTGGTGCCAAGGACTCATCTCTCCCATATATAAAAGTGGAAACAAATCAGACCCAAACAACTACCGTGGCATCTGTGTCAACAGTTGCCTAGGGAAGTTATTCTGCAGTATTCTAAATAGCAGATTACTGGATTTTCTTAATAAACATAATATCCTTAGAAAAAATCAAATAGGCTCTCTTCCAAAACACCGCACCACCGACTATATCTATACCCTTCACACTCTCATTGAAAAACATATACACCAAACAAAAAATGGGAAAATATTCGCTTGTTTCATTGACTTCAAGAAAGCCTTTGACTCTATTTGGCACGAAGGGCTCTATTACAAACTTCTTCAGTGTGGAATAGGGGGCAAAGTCTATGACCTTATTAAATCGATGTATATGAAAAATAAATGCGGTGTCAAAATTGGAGACAAACGCACCGGTTTCTTCACCCAGAGAAGAGGCGTCCGGCAGGGTTGCAACTTGAGTCCAACCCTGTTCAACATATACATAAATGAGTTAGCAGACAAGCTGGAGCAAAGCGAGTCACCGGGTCTCTTTCTCCTAGATGGGGAAGTGAAATCCCTGTTCTATGCGGACGACCTGGTTCTGCTGTCTCCCACAGAACAGGGATTACAGCAACATTTAGACCTACTCGACAAATACTGCCAAAATTGGGCCCTGACAGTAAATCTAAAGAAAACCAACATCATGATTTTTCAAAAAAGGCCCAGATGTCAGGAAAACAAATACCAGTTTACTCTCAGTGATACCATCATAGGACACACTATGAGCTACACTTACCTTGGTCTAACCATTACAGCATCAGGGAGCTTCAACATAGCAGTGAATGCACTAAAAGAAAAAGCCCGAAGAGCCCTATATGCAATAAAAAGAAAATTCTACAACATCCAAATTCCAATCAAAATCTGGCTCAAAATATTTGATAGTATAATCCTGCCCATTGCGCTGTATGGTAGTGAAGTATGGGGCCCACTCAATCACCATAGCTACACTAAATGGGAAAAACCATGCAGAATTTTGCCGAAGCATTCTTCGCACCCAAAGGAAAACACCAACAAATGCATGTAGAGCCGAACTAGGCAGATACCCACTGATAATAAACATCCAAAAACGAGCACTAAACTTTCTAAATCACCTCAAATCTAGTTCTCCAGACACCCTTCATTTTAAAGCCCTCCAGACCCAAGAGCTGAACCCAGAAACGAGTCCCCTGAGTCAGTTGTTACTGAAACTAAGTTCTCCTACCCAGCCGGACCCTGACCAGTCCCAGACCAACACTGCTCCCCAAACACCAATCCGAGTGAACCAAATCATTAAACAATGCAAAGAAACCTACCTGGAACATTGGAACACAATAACCAAAAGCCAAAGCAGATTAGAATGCTACCGGGCCCTAAAAAGAGAATATAAACTGGCAGACTATCTCTCGACCATCAGAGACACAAAACAGAGACAGACCCTCACCAGATACAGACTAAGCGACCACCAACTGGCAATTGAAAAAGGAAGATACAAGAAATCCTGGCAACCTAAAGAAAATAGATTATGTGATCACTGTCTGGCCGGCGAGGTTGAGACAGAGGTGCACTTCCTCCTAAAATGCGAAAAATTCAACGAGACAAGAAACATATACTTTGACAAGCTCAGCCTTACAACCCCAGATTTCAAAGAATTGGATGACCTGTCAAAATTAAGAATAGTCCTGGGGGAGGGAGACAGATCATATCTTGGTGCCCAATATGTAACAACATGTCACAACCTGAGGAACATTGAGTGACTAACGAGCACACCCATAGCATATATACGCTAAAAATAAATCAATACCGAATGTACCCAACGACTGTTTTAAATTAATACTGAATGCACCCAACGAGGGTCAACGACTGTTTAAATTAATACTGTCTGTACCCAACGATGGTCAAAAACGTTTGACACCTACAGAATGTTGGAAACCTGTACTTTTTGTTATGTAAGCTTTGGCAACATGGTTCCCTGTAAACTTTCATGCCAATAAAGCATTTGAATTGAATTGAATTGAATAGAGAGGCAGAGAGAGAGAGAGAGACAGAGAGAGAGACAGAGAGAGAGAGACAGAGAGGCAGAGAGAGAGAGAGAGACAGAGAGAGAGAGACAGAGAGGCAGAGACAGAGAGAGAGACAGAGAGAGACACAGCGAGACAGAAAGAGGCAGAGAGAGAGACACATAGATTACTGCTCCTATGTTGAATGTCTTTTACTACATCCTATGAAGTTTTAGATTAAAATGAGAGAGAATATAGCCTTTCACTAGAAGCCTGCTGAGACAGACTGGCCCCCCGCCGCTCTCTGTCACAAGGCATTGGTTCAGGAGGGGCTGCTGCAAAATGCCAACAATTCTGGCATTTATCTTGAAATGTGACCTTCTCTGCTCAAGATGATTAGTTGTCATCTTCATTTCTGCTGTCTGGGGATTGCAGTTTAACACTGACCCATTGCACACGGCAAATTCCAAAGGCCACACGTATCCGGGGAGTCTCGGGCTTGACCCGTAAGGGAGAGAAAACTCTCAGGCCAACCTCTCACTCCCTGCTCTAGGAAGTTATAACAGCAGGATTGATAGAGGTCAGGGACAGGCTATCTGGTCTAGCCACCCTATCACCAATGGGAGACGAGGAGATCGAGAGGAGAAAGTGTTAAAAAAAAATCAGCCCAATGCAAGTCCCCAGGTCTACCATCCTCCCAAGAACTCCAACACATCCTGGTGTCCAGGGCACACGGGTCTGACACATGCTGTTTAAGATTCAGTCAGGAGCAGAAACCCTTTCCGTGGAAATCCAACACAATCCACAGTCACAGTGTTAATTCTCTTTTGCACAGTCCAATGACCTACCAATATTGCCCAATGTAGAATATCCATGAATAATAGCCCTGCTACAACAACAACTTGCATTTATATAGTAGTAAAAACGTCCCAAGGCGCTTCACAGGAGCGATTATCAAACAAAATCTGACACCGAGCCACATAAGGAGACATTAGGACAGGTTAGGACATTGTGTAGAATGGGCCGATACTCTCTGGAGTTTAGAAGAATGAGAGGTGATCTCATTGAAACATAAGATTCTGAGGGGGATTGACAGGGTAGATGCCGAAAGGTTGTTTCCCCTGGCTGGAGAGTCTAGAACCAGAGGTCACAGTCTCAGGATAAGGGGTCAGCCATTTAAGACTGAGATGAGGTGGAATTTCTTTACTCAGAGGGTTGTGAATCTTTGGAATTCTCTACCCCAGAGGGCTGTGGATGCTGAATCGTTGATGTAATAGCTCCAAATTTGCAGACAACACAAAGCTGGGTGGGCGTGTGTGCTGTGAGGAGGATGCCGAGAAACTTCAGGATGATTTGGACAGGTTAGGTGATTGGGCAAAAGCATGGCAGATGCAATATAATGTGGATAAATGCGAGGTTATCCACTTTGGTGCCAAAAACAGGAAAGCAGATTATTATCTGAATGGCAATAGATTGGGAGAAGGGGAAGTGCAACGAGACCTGGGTGTCCTTGTGCACCAGTCGCTGAAGGTAAGCATGCAGGTGTAGCAGGCGGTTAAGAAGGCAAATGGCATGTTGGACTTCGTAGCGAGAGGGTTTGAGTACTGGAACAAGGATGTCTTGCTGCAGTTATACAGGGCCTTGGTGAGACCACATCTTGAGTATTGTGTGCAGTTTTGGTCGCCTTATCTGAGGAAGGATGTTCTTGCCATGGAGGGAGTTCAGCGAAGATTCACCAGGCTGATACCTGGGATGACAGGAATGACGTATGAGGAGAGATTGGGTCGATTGGGCTTATACTCACTGGAGTTTAGAAGATTGAGAGGGGATCTCATTGAAACTTATAAAATTCTGACAGGACTGGACAGACTAGATGCAGGAAGGATGTTCCCGATGGTCGGGGAGTCCAGAACCAGGGGTCACAGTCTAAGGATAAGGGGTAAGCCATTTAGGACAGAAATGAGGAGGAATTTCTTCACCCAGAGAGTGGTGAACCTGTGGAATTCTCTACCACAGAAGGCAGTAGAGGCCAATTCATTAAATATATTCAAGAAGGAGTTGGATATATTTCTTAAAGCTAAAGGGATCAAGGGGTTTGGGGAGAAAGCAGGGACCGGGTACTGAATTTGGATGATCAGCCATGATCTCATTGAATGGCGGAGCAGGCTCGAGGGGCCGAATGGCCGACTCCTGCTCCTAATTCTTATGTTTTTATGTGACCAAAAGCTTGGTGAAAGAGGCAGGTTTTAAGGAGCATCTTAAAAGGAGGAGAGAGATGTAGAGAGGCGGAGAGGTTTAGGGAGGGAATTCCAAAGCTTAGGGCCCAGGCAACAGAAGGCACGGCCGCCAATGGTGGAGCGATGGAATCGGGGGGTGCAAGAGGCCAAGGTACCTGGCACTTGGAGCTCTTGTCATTTGTTGCCAACCGTACTCAAGACCCAATTGGTTTTGTTTAGAGAAACTTTTTTTTTTTTTAAAAGCCACTCACACTCACTCGGGGAAAAAACCTAACAGCAGCATTTCCATGGTTATCATTAACTAGCCCGGTCCCCTGGAATTGTGGTTTGCAGAATTCAGGTTTTTTAAAAAAATTTCACTCTATAAAACTAAAATTATAGTTTTAATAACATTTTAATAACATTTGCTAACGTGGATTTCAGACTCAGAGAGACAGCAACAGTTCTCAGTCTGTCCTTGGGACAGAGCTGCAGTCAATCATTTGTAACAGTCCAGTTTGCTATCATGCCGGGCGTGATTTTTAAAAAAAGAATGTGAATTCTCAGTTACATCACATCACTCGGCCGGACACAAGGGGTAAAGTTTCCTGACTGCCTGTGCTCTAGCTCTGAGCACCGCTCAGCACAGGGGTTATATTGCTTAAAAAAAGCACAAAAAAAAGGGGGATGGGTTCAACCTTCAATGCCAAGCCAACTCGATCAGAGCAACAAATATCATGGGCCAAAAAATTAATAGTCTTAAAATAAGGGCCATTTGGCAGAGTGTGCCTGGGGAGGAGGGGAGCATGGAGCGTATGTGCGGTCGCCAACTCTGATTGGCCGTATTCCTAGAGGTTTCATCACATGACCTCCCGCCTCCCACTGGCCCCGTCCCCAGGCTCCCGCCATTGGTCGCCCGTCACGTCCATCCTCGCGGTGCCCCGCCTTTCCCACGGCCAATCGGAAAGCGAACAGACTCTTCCATCACCCAATTGGATGAGTCGCCTAAACAGCCTTTATTCCCAACTCCAATATTTTTTGAAGGGTCCCAGACCTGAGACGTTGACTCTGTTTCTCTCTCCACGGATGCTGCCTGGCCTGCTGAGCATTTCCAGCATTTTCTGTTGTTATTTCAGATTTCCAGCATCCGCAGTATTTTGCTATTGCCCAATATTTTTATAACTAAATTGTTCAAAGAAAATGAACTTTTTTTTTGGGACGCCCCTTCGATCTTTCTCCCGGGCTGTTGCCCGCGGCAACGTCCCAGGGATTAATCTTCAATGGCTGGAGACTCCAGGGCCAATCCCTAAATTATATGTCAAGCTGATATTATACAACTAGCACGTCAAGATTAAAATCAATCGGAAAAACTTCACGAGGTTGTCTCACCAACGAACAAGGCGCCTGTTGAACGAGCGCTGGCTCGCTCCAGAGATTATAACCCCACACAGAGCAGAGAGCGTTTAATAATATACGAGCTGGGATGTCAGCTTGTCACCTGATTAACTAGACGGGAGGGTGCCATCACATTACAGTTCCTCACATTCAGCTGCCAAGTGTCTAAAGGGCTCCTTTGTACATTTTTTAAATAGCATTTTATCGAGTATGTTCTAACAGTTTTTAAAAAAAATATATATATATAAAGCAATACACCGTTCCAAGCACTGCACTGTGGAATACTTCAATTAAACTGCTACTGAACATGAGATCTGTCATTTATACAGGCCTGTAATGGAGCTGAACAGAAGGTGAGATCCCTGGAAGGAACACTCAAAAATCATTTGGCTATTTTTCACATTTTGGCGTCAATATAACCCTGTGCCTGCTCCAAGAGTTAGTTATACACACATGCTTCTTTATCGACATTGATGTACTTCAAAAAGCTAGAAAGAAAGACTTGCATTTCTATAGCGCCTTTCACCACCACCGGACGTCCCAAAGTGCTTTACTGCCAAAGAAGTACTTTTTGAAGTATAGTCACTGTTGTAATGTGGGAAATGCGGCAGCTAATTTGCACACAGCAAGCTCCCACAAACAGCAATGTAATAATGAGCAGATAATCTGTTTTAGTGATGTTGGTTGAGGGATAAATATTGGCCCAGGGAGACCTCCCCCCTGCTCTTCTTCAAAATAGTGGCCGTGGGATCTTTTATGTCCACCTGAGTGAGCAGACGAGGCCTCGGTTTAACGTCTCATCTGAAAGACGGCACCTCCGACAGTGCAACGCTCCCTCAGTACTGCACTGGGAGTGTCAGCCCAGATTTTTGTGCTCAAGTCTCTGGAGTGGGGACTTGAACCCACAACCTTCTGACTCAGGTGAGAGTGTGCTACCCACTGGCTGACACTCATGGTTATGGAATAATAAAGCCTTTTAAAAAAAAAGCCAACTTCAAACCCAAACTACACTGAAGTAGTGCACAAACACACAGCGCTCTTTAGATAAAATCAATGTGGGCAAGGTGCTATTTTTAATGTTTCTGCCGAAAGGCGTTCTGATATTTTTAAAAAGAATGTGGAACTCGCTACCACAAGGAGTGGTTGAGGCGAATAGTACAGATGCAGTTAAAGGGAGGCTAGATAAACATATGAAGGAGAAAGGAATAGGATATGCTGATAGGGCGAGATGAAGAGGGTGGGAGGAGGCTCGCGTGGAACATAAACACCGGCACGGACCAGGTGGGCCCAATGGCCTGTTTCTGTGCTGTAAATTCTATTCAAAAGATATAAAGTACAATTTTCCTGGAACAAATTTTCCCCGACATCAGTTTTTGTTCCTGCTTCTCCAAAATAAAAATTGCTCCCCATGAGTCAGCTTTAAGTCGATTAAGCGATGTTTTCCCTTTCAGGGACTAGACTGATAAACATGTGTATGCCAGATGTAAACAGACTCGTGCCACTCTAGAGAGTTGGCCTTCGAAAATAAAACAAAACAAACTTTAAAAAAAAAACAGCCCCAAAAACAATCTGCATTTATGTAGCGGCCTTAAATGTAGAAGAGCGACCCGAGGCGCTTCGCAGTAGAGTAATGAGACGAGCACAGGCGCCGAGACAGATATTAGGAGGGGTCACCAACAGCTTGGTCGAAGAGGTGGGTTTTAAGGAGCGTCTTAACAACAACAACTTGTATTTATATAGCGCCTTTAATGTGGTAAAACGTCCCAAGGCGCTTCACAGGAACGTAAATCAGACAGAATCTGACATCGCGCCACATGAGATATTAGGGCAGGAGCTTGGTCAACGAGGTAGGTTTTAAGGAGCATCTTAAAAGGAGGAGAGAGAGGCGGAGCGGTTTAGGGAGGGAATTCCAGAGCTTAGGGCCTCGGCAGCTGAAGGCACGGCCACCAATAGTGGAGCGATTAAAACCAGGGATGCACAAGAGGCTAGAATTGGAGGAGAACAGACATCTCGGAGAGTTGTGGGGCTGGAGGAGGTTACAGAGGTAAGGAGTGGCAAAGCCACGGAGGGATTTGAAAACAAGGATGAGAATTTTAAAAATCGAGGCGTTGCCGGACCGGGAGCCAGTGTAGGTCAGCGAGCACAGGGGGGCGATGGGTGAACGGGACTCGGTGCGAGTTAGGACACGGGGCAGCAGAGTTTTGGATGCGCTCAAGTTTATGGAAGGGGGAAGATGGGAGGTTGGCCGGGAGTGCGTTGGAATAGTCGAGTCTGGTGGATGAGGGTTTCAGCAGCGGATGAGGTGGAGAGGTTTAGCGAGAGAAATCCAGAGCGTGGGATTAACGAGATGGTCACCAATGCTGGGACAAAGGGAGAGGGTGGGGGAGGGGGGTATGCACAAGAGGTCAGAGAGGTTCTGATGAGTAGTTATACTGACAGAAGTGAGGTATGGGCTTGGCATCATTTGAGGCTCAGCTTTACTCTCGCTTGTATGGAAAAAGACTCGGGCAGGGGAAATTGGGAGATTTTTCCCCATCATTTCTTCCGGAGATATTCTGGACTATTGTGAATGAGCTTTGGGACTCGCCGTTGCTAAACTGGATGAGCACAGCAATGGTCACCATCTGCTCATCCTTCTGCTCCCCTTCCCAGACTCGTCCCCACCCCCTTACAGCTCAAAGAGACGCTCTTCCCCGATTCTCTCTCACTTCTCCTCCCCTCCCCCCCACCCAACCTCTCCCAATTCCCACAGACACTTTTCTGCCGCAGTTCTCTTCCGATGGGAGGGCGAGGGTGAAAGAGGAAACAAAACTCTACTGGATGCTGTGGGCAGAGGTTCCTGATCAGTCTGCAGCAACTCCTCCTGTACAATAGGAAAAGCTCCACATTTTATAGAATTCTGCTTATCCCACATTAACAGCAACAGGGAACCCCAGGCTCCCTAAACATCCTCACAACAGAGTATCAACAGCAGGAGTTAGAGACCAACTTTTTGAACCACTCATAAAATAGAATGATCGTAAATTGGTAAACATTTATATAGTTAATGAATGTGAGGCATCCTCTAGAGCTGGTCAAGGGACACAAGTATCACCCAGCATCAATTTATCGGCGGTGGATACATCCAGAAGCAAAAAATTAGATTATTCAATTTATTCCAAAACTATCATCTCCGAAAACTGTGCAGGCAATGCAATCGCAAAAGATCTCAAGGTCAGATCATAGTTTATCTAGTGCAGTGCTGAGGGAGCGCGGTGCTGAGGGAGTGCCGCACTGTCGGAGGGGCAATACTGAGGGAGCGCCGCACTGTCGGAGGGGCAGTACTGAGGGAGTGCTGCACTGTCGGAGGGGCAGGACTGAGGGAGCGCCGCACTGTCGGAGAAGTACTGAGGGAGCGCCGCACTGTCGGGGGGGCAGTACTGAGGGAGCGCCGCACTATCGGGGGGGCAGTACTGAGGGAGTGGCGCACTGAGGAAGCGCCGCGCCGAGGAATTGCCGCACTGTTGGAGGGGCAGTACTGAGGGAGTGCAGCACTGTCGGAGGGGCAGTATTGAGGGAGCGCAACACTGTCGGAGGGGCAGTACCAAGGGAGCACAGCACTGTCGGAGGGGCAGTACTGAGTGAGCACAGCACTGTCGGAGGGGCGGTACTGAGTGTAGTGTATGTAACCGTTCACCTTTAAGAGAACTATTTTAGGTGTGGCACTACTTTATCTTGGCTGCTGTATACTGTAATACCGACGGTGACCACACCGGTATATAAGTGCTGTGTCAGGATTTATTGGGCAGATTCGCCCTGACCTTCGAATAGTAAAGTCCTGTTAAAGTTACTCTTGTAGTCTGTGTATTAATTCGCCATAATACCTACAGACTTTACAGTGGCGACGAGTTCGATCTTACCCTGCGGCAATAATACTTCCGAAGCAGTTAACGAGCGTCGAGAAGAGGCACCCGCCCTCGTCGTTCTGCTGAGAGAAAACTCGAGTCTGCAGAGCAAGGAAGAAGGAAGAATTCAGACACGAAGCCTTCCATCAGCAACAGGCACTGATTGTCCCTTCTGCCACGGTGGTGAGTGAGCCGATCAGCACGAGAAGCAAGTCGGCCACGGTGACTGTGAGTAAAGGGAAAATAAAAAAATAAACGGAGGATAAGGGCGGTGAACTCGACCACGGTCGGGGGAAAGGAGCCGGACAGAAGTCGGGCCCAGAGGCGCTGAGACTGGGGCAGCGTGGAGCACGGAAGCCGCGGTACAAGCGGGCTGGGAGACGCAACGGCGTCGTGAGACAGCTAGACCGCGACCGGCGAAAAAGGCCGGGCAGCTACCGAGGCCACGAGGCACTGCGACCGGGATCGTAAGGCGCGGGAAGATATAAAAATAAATAAACCGCGGGGAGCTCAGCCGCAGCCGGGGAGGAAAGCACCGGCCTGCGAGAGGGCTGGGAGGCGCGATTGGAGTGAAAAAGGCCGGGCAGCGACCGAGGCCACGAAGCGCTGCGACCGGGATCGTAAGGCGCGGGAAGATATAAAAATAAATAAATCACGGAGAACTCAGCCGCAGCCGGGGAGGAAAGCACCGGACTGCGAGAGGGCTGGGAGGCGCGATTGGAAGCCGCTGAGGGAGAGACAGAGCCCGAGCGAGCGGGAGAGACAGAGCCCGAGCGAGGGAGACTGAGCGAGATCCAGCCCAGCGGCTGAAACTGTTCGCCGTCAACGGGTTGTACCCAGCGCCGGTTGCCCTGCCGAGAAAAGGGAACAAGGAACGCACTGAAGCTGACGCGCAGGCTGCGAACCCCGAAAGCCAGCGGTCGTCGCCCGAGGGAAAAGCTTACCCCTCCCGCCAGGGGAAGAAACGCGGGAAGCCGCCAGTAGGCGGGGAAGACGACAGAAGCGGGAAACCGCCATTTTGAAAGTGGGCGGGTGAAGAAGACAAGCGCGGGAAACCGCCATTTTGGAAAAAAAAAAGTTAAAGAAAAATTTCGTGTTTGTTTCGCAGAAAGATAGTGAGAGATAGTGAAGATGCCTAAGCGTGGTAACATCAACAACTTCGATTCCGAGGTGGAAGATTGGGCCACGTACGTAGAACGTATCGAGATATATTGTGAGGCCAATAAGATAGCAGATGATGATAAAGCTCTCACCTTATTAAACGCAATGGGGGCAAAGACATACGGGCTATTGAAGCATCTTCTATCACCAGCTAAACCGGCGGATCAGACTTTCGCTAATATTGTTGCTGTCCTGAAGGATCATTTGAACCCCACACCACTGATGTTGGCGGAACGATTCAAATTCTATGCGAGAACGCAACGGGAAGAGGAAAGCAACGCGGAATACTTGGTCGAACTGCGTAGACTAGCGAAATACTGCCAGTTTGGGGAAAATCTGACAGAGGCATTGAGAGACAAGTTCGTGTGCGGGTTGTCGAAGGAAGGAACACAAAAGAGTCTGCTAGAAGAGAACGATCTCACACTTGATAAGGCTGTCCTTATTGCAGCATCGCACGAAGCCGCAGCGAGAGGCACAGCGGAAATGCAGCTGAAGGCAGCGGTACTCAGTGTGGATCAAATTACTTCGGGTACATCGAAATGTTATCGTTGTGGGAAGACAACACACGACCAGAACCAATGCTGGTTTAAAAACCAGGAATGTAGAAAATGTGGCAAACTTGGTCACATAGCTAAGGTATGCCGGTCAGGAAAGAAGACCAACAACAACAACAAAAAGTCACCGCAGGAAAAGTACAATAAGGTACACAAGGTGGCTGAGAAGAGTTCAGATGAACAGAATTCGGATTCAGACCCAACCGTTCAGGAACTGGGTAGTCTGAGAATTCACAATGTGAGTAAGGAAGCTGACCTGCAAACTATCTGGGTCATGCTAAAAATAGCCGGAGTCCAAGTGAAAATGGAATTGGACACAGGATCAGCCCTATCAGTCATAAATCGAAGGGATTACAACCGGCTATTCTCACACATACCCTTGAGAGATACCAAGATCGTATTGCAGACATACACGGGGCAGAAAGTATACCCCATGGGAAAGATAAAAGTCAAGGTGAGAGACAGGGGCAAAGAACACCAAGGAATGTATTTATATGTACTACCTGAGGGAGGTCCACCACTTCTGGGACGGGAGTGGATCTGGGAAATAAACATGGAATGGCACTATTTAAAAGCAATAATGAGTGAGAACTCGGTGAAGACAATCAGCTCAGACTCTGAAACGGATGACGATAAGACCAGCCCAGGTGCGAAAGACAAGTTTAAAATGGACTTGCTGACTAAGGTTGGAAAAACGAAGGAGTGCATAAATGCTTATGCTTCAGAGGAGAACAAAGTTTCAGAACAGAATTCCACTGAACAACAACAACACAGTTTGACAGAGAATTCTGAGTCTGTCCAGTTTACAGATATGCACAATTCTGAGGAACACCGGGCTCGAACTCAACTCCATTTCAAATTACAACAGCAATTAGAACAATTGAGTTGCCGTCTCGAACAAGAGATGAAAGCAATGAAAAAGTTCTGTGACACAGAGTGGGAGAACCTGGAAAGACAACAGAAACAGCTGATGGAGAAAAAGGAGCAGGAGCACACAAACCGTCGGGGCAAGGAGGCCAAACGAATCAAAGCTGATTCGGTTTCAGAAGGTGCGTGCTTTAATCTGGTGGAGCAAGAGGTTCAGCAACTGAAAGCGCTTGTTAGCAGATTGCAGGCAGAAAAGACTGATTTGGTCGCCATGAACTCCGAGCTCCTACTGAAGTTGGGTGCAGCATCACCGGACGATTCAAGTGGGGAAATTCGAATGGTGGAGGCTGCGGATGATGGCGAAGTAGAAACAGCAAAGGAGCCCCAGGGCAAGGTTATAAACAGCCCTGCAGCTACTGGGAAACGTATGAGGTCAGAAGAGTTAACGGTCAGCCAACTCTTTCATATGCTGAAGGACAAGACTCTGAAATGGGAACAAATTGAACATGAGTTTAAATCTTCAAAGGAGAGGGGTTTGGAGTTAGCGGTCAGCCAACTCCTTCATATGCTGAAGGACAAGACTCTGAAATGGGAACAAATTGATCAGGAGTTTAAATCTTCAAAGGAGAGGGGTTTGGAGCTCCCAAAAGTTATTGAAATAGCTGAGGTTGCAACACAGACTGAGAAGATGGCAGCAGAGCAACCCTTGGATGCCAAAAGTACGCTGACTCACGTCAATGTTGAACAACAGAAGGTTGAAACAGCTGCTACAGTAGAGGGATTGAATAGTCCGATCAACCAATCTCCGAATGAAGTGGAAGTATTGAAATCACAAATGACGTCATTAGTAAAAGACTTGCAGGAAGCCCAGAAAAAGCTGGATGAAGCTGAACGCCTGAAGAAGTCTCTTCAGGAAAGATGTCTGGATTTGGAACAAAAGCTGGCTAATGTCCAGCTGGGTATGGAGGAACTAGAAGACCCTCTCACTGGCCTAGCTCAAGATGACACCGAATATTACCATGACCTGTTGGACGACATCGAATATTACGACGACCTGTTCTGCCCAGCTTGTGATGAAAACTCCCAAACTGCAGAAACCTTGAAGAATCACAAAAAGTCTAAGGAACATCGGGAGATGGTGGCGCTACTACGGAAAAAGGAGGACGAGAAGGAGGAACTGTGCATGCAGCTGGCAGCTAACAGTGGAGCCCAGAGAGTCTCCAAGAAGCAGAAAAGGAAAAAACGAAGCAGAAGATGATGATCATCTGGACCATCATCATCACTACTAGATCACGCACGGGGTCCCTTCGAACGGAGCCAAATCAGTTTGGAAGTAGAAAAACTTCCCAAGGCACTCAAGTTTTTACAAGCCAACAATGCTGGTTCAGAAGGACGGAAGTTCAAGCTGTTAAGTCCAGTGAAGGACTATTGGATGAGTCACTCCAGCAACGTGAACCGACTACACCACAGGGAACTGCTACACCACTGAGGTGTTGTCAGGACCGAGTCAAGAAGCACGGAAGGCGCATCCACCGAGATTGAATCTGTGAACTGTTTTCTGCAGAAACTGAATCTATAAACTGTTTCCGCAGAGACTACATCTGTGAACTGTTTTAACATGAAGTTGGATATATGTTATGATGTTATGTTTAATGGGGAATAAGTATGTTGTAAGCTAAAAAGGGAGGATTGTAGTGTATGTAACCGTTCACCTTTAAGAGAACTATTTTAGGTGTGGCACTACTTTATCTTGGCTGCTGTATACTGTAATACCGACGGTGACCACACCGGTATATAAGTGCTGTGTCAGGATTTATTGGGCAGATTCGCCCTGACCTTTGAATAGTAAAGTCCTGTTAAAGTTACTCTTGTAGTCTGTGTATTAATTCGCCATAATACCTACAGACTTTACACTGAGGGAGTGCTGCACTGTCGGAGGGGCAGTACTGAGGGAGCACAGCACTGTCGGAGGGGCAGTACTGAGGGAGCACAGCACTGTCGGATGGGCAGTACTGAGGGAGTGCTGCACTGTCGGAGGGGCAGTACTGAGGGAGTGCTGCACTGTCGGAGGGGCACTACTGAGGGAGTGCTGCACTGTCGGAGGGGCACTACTGAGGGAGTGCTGCACTGTCGGAGGGGCAGTACTGAGGGAGTGCTGCACTGTCGGAGGGGCAGTACTGAGGGAGCGCCGCACTGTCGGAGGTGCCGTGTTTCAGATAAGACTTTAAACCGAGGCCCCGTCTGCCCTCTCAGATGAACCTAAAAGATTCCATGACCACCATTTCGAAGGAGCAGGGGAGTCCTGGGTCAATAGCACTAAAAACAGATGATCTGGTCATTATCACATTGCGGGATCTTGCTGTGCCCAAATTGGCTGCCGCATCTCCTACATCACAACAGCGACCACGTTTGAAAAATGTACTTAATTGGCTGTAAAGCGCTTTGGACCGTCCAGAGGTAGTGAAAGGCGCTGTAGACTGATGGAGACACCGACATCACTGCTAGATCCCCAAAAGACTGATGGGTATAAACAGGCCGAAGCTGGAACCTGGCCTATCTTTCCAGGTGCAGATGGAGCTGCTATGTTTTTTTTTGGTTGCTGAGCATTTTCTATTTTTATGACAGATTGCCAACATTTACATTCCCCCCTCCCCCCCTCAGCCATGACTTCAACGGTTCATCAGCCTTTAGGTCCCTCTGGTCAGGTCACTCCGCGGAGACAGAATTCAAGTTCAATGAGATAATTGCAGCTTGGACGGAGGGAGGCTCAAGTCAGCCACCTGGGTCTTGGATCCCCACTGGATCATCTCAAATCAAAGAGCTGCACCCTACCCAAGGCAAGTACTTTCGCAAAATCCCCCCTAGCCACCGTGAGTTTGACCGCGCACCAACTCACTGCCGACGCTCGGTCCCAACAACCCTGGGCAGGCAGAATCTGGCGAAATACGAAGTGAAGCTAATACATTCCAGCACTTCATAGACAGGCTGGTGGAATGGGCGGACACGCGGCAGATTAAAATTTAACACAGAAAAGTTCAAAGTGATACATTTTGGTAGGAAGAACGTGGAGAGGAAATATAAACTAAAGGGTACAATTCTAAAAGTGGGTGCAGGAACAGAGGGACCTGGGGGGTAGATGTGTGCACAAATAGTTGAAGGCGGCAGGGCAGGTTGAGAAAGTGTACGGGTCACTGGGCTTTATAATTTATTTCTGACAGAATTCCACATTCTAACCACCCTCTGCGTAAAGAAATTCTTTCTAACTTCTCCCAGGAAAGGTCCACAGCCAAAATTCACCAAGTTGCAAAAAGTGACTTTACAGAGAGAGAGGGCTCGAGTCCACGCCTGGCTCATGAGCTATAGTTCCAGTGTCGCTGACGGAGCTCCAATCCTGCCCTGCAGCGCACGACAACCCGCCGCCCATTTATATCACTGGGCCACTCCCACTGGGATATAAATCGGGGCCTGCGTGACAAGTGTGAGCTAAACCAATTTGAAACCATTCGGAGTTCACCGATCTGCTGGGCGTTTATAGTGATCTTTTGTTTTTTCCCATTCAATCTTTCCAGTTGAATTCACTAAAAGCTCAATGGGGTATATTTTAATCTTGGGCAATTGGCCGCCTATTTTGCCCTCAGCCCGATTTTCTTTTCCACTGGGCTTTATAAAGAGAGGCGTAGGGCAGGATTTTCTTTGGGCCGTGGAGGCGGGATTGGAAGTGTGTGGGGGGTTAAAATCCCGAAATCAGGGGTCACAAACCCATCCCGTCCCCAACCCGCCTCCATGCCAGTTTCAAAGGAGGCGGATACCCGACCAGCGCTGGGACCCGCCTCCCCGAGGCGGGAAGGGGATTAGTGCCAATTAACTGCCTGTTAACAGGTAGTTAACAGGCAGTTTTTAGCCTAATCCCTATTTTCATTGTTGAAATGTGGGATTCCCGACGGCTCCAAACCACGCCAAGTTAGCGAGGCGGGCCGTCGGGATGAAGGGCTTGGAGGGGGTCGAGATGTCCGGTGTTCAGGTGAGTGATGGGTGCATGAGTGCAGAGGTAAGTGTGTTTGGTATGTGTAAAGTGTTTAACGAAGTTTTACTTACATTTACTTACCTTTACAGCCTTCCTTCCCTCAGGTCTCGGGAGTCCCTCATCTCACCGGCACAGAAAGCAGAATGGCTGTGAGCTGTCAAAAGTTCCAGCATTCAGCTTTCTGTTCTGGGGAGATCTCTAAATCATCCCAAGAGGAAGGAATTAACCTGGAGTACAGATCGTCAGTGTTTGACAGCTTCAAACAGCTGTCAAACGCTGATATTTCATCTGTCAAAAGGTCTTGACAGATGAAATATCAATCTGTGACGTCACCTGTTGCCGGGTGGCCCTTAATTGGCCTGCTGAGCCCGCTGGGTGGGCTCAACAAGGTCAATCAAGTCAAAATCGCGTGGGTTGGCTAGAACTCGATGGAGGCGGGACTACAACCCCGAAAGTTGTAGTACCGCCTCCTCAATGAAAATCCAGCCCATAGAGTACAAAAGTAAGGAACTTATGAAGAACCTGTATAAATCACTGGTTCGGCCTCAACTGGAGTATTGTGTCCAATTCCAGGCACCACACTTTAGGAAGGATTTGAAGGAATTAGAGAGGGTGCAGAAAAGATTTACAAGAATGATTCGAAGGATGAGGGACTTCAGTTGCGTGGTTAGATTGGAGAAGCTGGGGTTGTTCTCCTTAGAGCAGAGAAGGTTGAGAGGAGATTTGATAGAGGTGTTCAAAATCATGAGGGGTCCGGACAGAGTAGATAGAGAAACTGTTCCCATTGGCGGAAGGGTCGAGAACCAGAGGACACAGATTTAAGGTGATTGGCAGAAGAACCAAAGGCGACATGAGGAAAAACTTTTTTACGCAGCGAGTGGTTAGGATCTGGAATGCACTGCCTGAAAGGGTGGTGGAGGCAGATTCAATTGTGGCTTTCAAAAGGGAATTGGATAAGTACCTGAAGGAAAACAATTGCAGGGCTACGGGGAAAGGGTGGGGGAGTGGGACTAGCTGAAGTGCTCTTGCAGAGAGCCGGCACGGGCTCGACGGGCTGAATGGCCTCCTACTGTGCTGTAACCATTCTATGATTCCCCCCCACCCCCCCCCCCCAACAGAGCAGAGGAGAAATAAGTGTGCGACCCAATTTATAGAAAAGGAGAATACAGTCCTTTCTGGTAACTGGTCGGTGAAAGAAGTTAATTTAAAAAAAGGGTAAGACAAGATTCGATTAAATCGAGATTTGCACAACGCAGTTTAGTCGGGACAAGTTCTTCAAACTGAAATGTTTGATGGTTCTTTGAGGCTCACCAGGATTCTGCACCAATGCACGGCCAACAGATGTCATGTCAAAAGCTGCAGCACTGAGATTAATAAATTCAAGGAAATAAGGTAGCAGCGTAACCATGTATTACAGCAACTGTTATTACCATCCAGCTTCAGTCTAATCTCGTGTATTATAGGGGTGGACTGTGATCAGTAGCAATGATTCAGCGAATCCACCAGGGGCTCAATTTCAATTAGCGAGAGGTGAAGTACTGGAATGTAACAGCAGAATATTATAATAATCAGTTATCTAGAGAGACTGGAGAAGCTGGGATTATTCCCTTAGAGTGGAGAAGGTCAAGGGGAGATTTACTAGAGGCGTTCAAAAATCATATGGGGTTGAGAGAGAGAGAGTAAATAAGGAGAAACTGTTTCCACTGGCAGGAGGGTCGGTCACCAGAGGGGGGGGGACACTGATTTAAAATATTTGGCAAAAAAGCCAGGGGCAGATGAGAATATTTTTTTTTATAAACACAGCGAGTTGTTGTGATCTGGAATGCGCTGCCTGAAAGGGCGGTGGAAGCAGATTCAATAGTGACTTTCAAAAGGGAATTGGATAAATACTTGAAAAGGAAAAATTTGCAGGGCTGTGGGGAAAGAGCAGGAGAGTGGGACTGATTGGAGAGCTCGTTCAAAGAGCCGGCACAGGCACGATGGGCCGAATGGCCTCCTTCTGTGCTGTGTGATTCTATTCTATAACATAGCAACATTCTCCTGTGAGATACCACAATCGCTCTGAGGAATGAAGCACTAATCCCGAGTGATGAGCTTATTAAGCTCTTGGGTATCCACACGGCCTCAAGTGCCACATGCAAAAATCTCGCAAAGGCATCGAGTTTATACATCGGGTTTTGGGACTTTGCTCTACAATTGGCCACCTCTCTCTCTCTCTCCCTCAATGTGGACAACCGGTCGTCTCAGCTTTTTATTATTAAAACTAAAACTCTGCACAGGCAGCACAACGCAACGCGGCAGAAAGGTTTAAACCTCGAGTTGTGGGTTCAAGTCCCACTCTCGTCTTCCGGAGGAGACGTTAAACCGAGGCCCCATCTGCCCTCTCTCAGGTGGAGGTTAAAAGATCCCGCGGCCACTATTTCGAAGAAGAGCAGGGGAGTTCTCCCCGGTGTCCTGGGACCAATATTTATCCCTCAATCAACATCACTAAAAAGCAGATGATCTGGTCATTATCACATTGCTGTTTGTGGGAGCTTGCTGTGCGCAAATTGGTTGCCGTGTTTCCCACATTACAACAGTGGCCACACTTCAAAAAGTACCTCATTGGCTGTAAAGCGCTTTGGGACGTCCGGTGGTTGTGAAAGGCGCTATAGAAATGCAAGTCTTTCTTTTTCTTTTCAAAGGATGTCCCTGAAATTATAAATCCCAAAGTCCTGCAGCGGCTGTTCTCCCAACTAGGGCCTGCGCTCGGAGACTCACCAAAGAAGCAGATTCGGACAGATGGTGATTTACTGGACATTTACAACACATCGTATTCAATGCCAGATTAAACTGATCAACTTTCCTTGGCTGAAAGGCATTAGCTCATTCTTTGCACCGTGCTGGCCCACAGTCACTCAAATACCCTGGGACTCCCAGATTACACAGCCCCCACACTTACAACTCAATACTCCTACACAAGTCATAAATAATCTCACTGCGGTGCAATTTCATTTTGCACTTGCAGACGGCATTTACAGATTACTTGTCACAGTAATTGAAAAGGTTCTTTGCTGGCATCAGAAATGCCCATGGCGCTATATAAATGCAAGTCTCTCTTAGGCGTTCCGAAGTAGATAGCGGAGGCTGGTGTGGAGCATAAACACTGGCATAGACCAGTTGGGCCGAATGGCCTGTTTTCTGTGCTGGGAACTCGATGTAATGGGATCCCCAGAGCGTTGTTTCCAAACCAGTGATATTCAAACAGCCTCCATAGTTCAGAACGATGGGATCCAAGACCCTTACTCATGTGCATTCCTAATCTGGAGGGAATGGGGACGCGAGGGGAAACCCAAGTAAGAGAGAGAGAGACCCACCGTCACACTTGGTAGAAGTTGGGCCCACAGTCGCAGTGAGGGAAGCCTGGGAGAAGGTGTGAAGACAGGAGGAGGGGGGGAAAACGTAGGAGCGATGACACGATATACCCGCAGAGCCTCATTGCTCTGGTGAGCTCACTCTGGTACCAGTCCTAGATTCATAGTAAGTTTTTACTGAACATAGGAACAGGAGTCGACCATTCAGCCCCTCGAGCCAGTTCCACCATTCAGTGAGATCATGGCTGATCTGCGGCCTAACTCCATACACCCGCCTTTGGCCCATATCCCTTAATACCTTCAGTTAACAAAAATCTACCAATCTCAGATGTAATATTAACAATTGATCTAGCAACAATTGCTGTTTGCGGAAGAGAATTCCAAACTTCTACCACCCTTTGTGTGTAGAAGTGTTTCCTAATTTCACTCCTGAAAGGTCTGGCTCTAATTTTTAGACGATGCCCCCTAGTCCTAGAATCCCCAACCAGCGGAAATAGCTTCTCTCTATCTACCCTATCTGCTCCCCTTAATATCTTGAAAACTTCGATCAGATCACCCCTTAACCTTCTAAATTCCAGGGAATACAACCCTAGTTTGTGTAATCTCTCCTCGTAATTTAACCCCTGGAGTCCAGGTATCATTCTGGTAAACTTACGCTGCACTCCCTCCAAGGCCAATAATGTTTAAATGCAAGGGTACAAGTTACGTCGCGTCTACAGCACTGAAACAGGCCATTCGACCCAACTGGTCCGTGCCGGTGTTTATGCTCCACACGAGCCCTTTTTCGTCTCACCCAATCAGCATATCCTTCTATTCCTTTCCCTAGCTTCCCCTTAAATGCATTTGTACAAGTGGCGAACACCAGATATGAAAGCACGGTGACAGCATCCCCAGCAAACACCCCTATTGTGCATCGCACTTTAGCTGTCAAGTTTTTAACTGTGATAATTAGAAGGTTCAAAACACAGAGTCCTCTAATAATACCTGACAGTCTGTTAAAAAAACCCTCATCTACCAGCAGGGGCCCAGCCACTGAATGAACAACAGTGGGCGGTCGGCTATCAAAGGTGAAGTTCACATGAGTGCTGATGGCGTTCGATGGCAGGAATCGGCCTGAGCCCATAGATCAGGACGTTGGTGTTCCCCATCGTTCAGCTCTCATTAACATGGCTGCCATCTTTAAAATGTGCGTTGCCAGGGTTACCCGGTCGGCTAAATCAACATGGTGACTCATCCTCTTCCACCAGGCAGGGCACTGCACAAAGGCCATTGTTCCGTGCAAAACAAGATTAGCACAATGATTCCTTTCATGCAGCTGTCATTCGGTACAATGTACGTGGTTTTTTTTTTTAAAAACAAAAATAACATATAAGCCACATCGCTTCATCAGCTCGAGATACTTTTCAAAAAGCGCCCATTTTATCCTGGGGAATGAGGTCAAATGGTCGAGCGCTCGCTGAGCAGGTGAGGGGTACCGGGATCGATGCCTGCATTCTCCACTCCCCTTTTTGGCTTAGGGCAAGTCGCCAGAAAGAAAAATGGTGTCAGGTGTCACTGAGCCCATGCCAGACGGGCCAAAGGACAGCAAATCTTCTGCCGGCACAGACACGATGGCCCGAATGACCTCCTTCTATGCCGTAAATTTCTATGATGCTATTTCTATCCTCGCTTAGCTTGTCCTATGGCGCAACCATCTTCAGTTGCTTCATCAAAGACCTTCCCTCCATCATAAGGTCAGAAGTGGGGATGTTCGCTGATGATTGCACAGTGTTCAGTTCCATTCGCAGCTCCTCAGATAATGAAGCAGTCCATGCCTGCATGCAGCAAGACCTGGACGATATTCATGCTTGGGCTGGATAAGTGGCAAGTAAGATTCACGCCACACAAGTGCCAGGCAATGACCATCTCCAATAAGCGAGAATCTAACAACCTCCCCTTGACATTCAACAGCATTACCATCGCCGAATCCCCCACCATCAACATCCTGGGGGGGTCACCATTGACCAAAAATTTAACTGGACCAGCCACATAAATACTGTGGCAACAAGAGCAGGTCAGAGGCTGGGTATTCTGTGGCGAGTGTCTCACCTCCTGACTCCCCAAAGCCTTTCCACCATCTACAAGGCACAAGTAAGGAATGTAATGGAATACTCCCCACTTGTCTGGATGAGTGCAGCTCCAACAACACTCAACAAGCTTGACACCATCCAGGACAAAGCAGCCCACTTGATTGGCACCCCATCCACCACCTTAAACATTCACTCCCTCCACCACCGGCGTACTGTGGCTGCAGTGTGTACCATCTACAAGATGCACTGCAACAACTTACTGAATCTTCTTCGGCAGCACCTCCCAAACCCGCGACCTCTACCACCTAGAAGGACAAGGGCAGGTGCATGGGAACACCGCCACCTCCAAGTTCCCCTCCAAGTCACACACTATCCTGACTTGGAAATATATCGCTGATCCTTCATCGTCACTGGGTCAAAATCCTGGAACTCCCTCGGTAACAGCACTGTGGGAGCACCTTCACCACACGGACTGCAGCAGTTCAAGAAGGTGATTCACCACCACCTTCTCAAGGGCAATTAGGAACGGGCAATAAATGCTGGCCTTGCCAGCGATGTCCCACATCCCAGGAACGAATTTAAAAAAAATTCTGGGGGAGACGACGTAAAGAATGGAAAGCAAATTGATAAACAATCCTTCTCATGGTCGACATACAAGAAATTAAATTGAAGAGCAGTGATTGAAGCGGGGGGGGGGGGAATGCAAAAGCAGACATGTGCACAGTAAGATCCCATAACCTGCAAAATCAGTCAGGGTTTTTTTTTAATCCCCTTTTAAAAAAGAAAGGTGCAGGTTGAGGGAGGAATGCTGGCGAGGATGCTGGGGTCTCGCTCAAAGAATGGCATCGCCAACAATGCGGCACTCCCTCAGTACTGCACCACGAGCCGCAATGTGCTCACGTCCTGGAGTAGAGCGTGAACCCACAACTTCTTCCATTCGGGAGGCGAGAGTGCTACCACCTGAGACATGGTGACAGTGTCAGAGAGGAGGAGTGCTGGAACCTAAATATCGGCGCGTAAGCAACACGTTTTACCAGCTGAAATGCTCCCTTTGCATCTTTGCCGATTACACTTCAGTCCCACAAATTATCGACCCATCAGGCAAAGGAGGAAATGACGTGCCAACATACGAAACCGACGGGCAAGAAAAGACCAGCTGGTCCATCAAGCCTGCCCCACACCTCATGTTGGCTGGAGCATCACGACCAGATACTTCCTACTTCCCACCCCATCTCCTGGGA
>NC_141009.1:8169128-8176628 GCF_052327205.1 Somniosus microcephalus
CCCCTCCCCCTCTTCCCCCCCTCTTTCCCCCCCTCCCCCCCCTCTTTCCCCCCTCCCCCCTTCTCCCCAGTCACGCTCTCTCTTCCCCCCAGTCGCTCTCTCTCTTCCCCCTCACGCTCTCTCTTCCCCCCAGTCGCTCTCTCTCTCTCTCTTCCAACAACAACATGCCCTCAAAAATCCCTCGGCACCGCCGGGCACTTCAGCTAGTTGTAAATAGATGGGCCCCAAGGTCAGTTAGAGTGTAATCGCACTTCTGTAGATTGGCGGTTGCTTGTAAATCCCAGGCTGCTCCCCAATATCAAAAAAACCAACAGGAAAAGGCTTCCCCCCCGCACCCTCCACTCTTTTCTTTTGAAAGAAAGTGACATATTAAAAAGTTACAGAGAAGGCAATATATATTTTAGGACCCCACCAGTTGGGATAATATAGTCTTGCAGATGATATTGTCGTTTAAATAATGTTGGTATTTACAGTCCCTCAGTGCATTGGCAGGTGGCCTGTTACAACTGAATCACAACTCTGCAAGCCATTTGTAAATGAACGACATCCTCCTTCAGTGTCACCTGTGGCTCAGTGAGCAGCACCCTCGCCTCCGAGTCAGAAGGTTGTGGGTTCGAGCCCCACTCCAGAGACTTGAGCACAAAATCCAGGCTGACACTCCCAGTGCAGTGCTGAGGGAGTACTGCACAGTCGGAGGTGCCATCTTTTGGATGAGACGTTAAACCGAGGCCCCCGTCCGCTCTCTCTCTCTCTCGGGTAGACGCAAGAGATCCCACGGCCACTATTTCGAAGAAGAGGAGTTATCCCCGGTATCCTGGCCAATATTTCAATCCCACAAATGACATAGATAAAAACAACTTACCACATGGGAGCTTGCTGTGCGCAAATTGGCTGCCGTGTTTCCTACATTACAACAGTGACTACACTTCAAAAAGTATTTCACTGGCCGTGAAGTGCTTTGGGATGTCCTGAGGTCATGAAAGGCGTTATAGAAATGCAAGTCTTTTCTTTACTAGAAGTAAATGCCAAGTTAAGTAAAGCCTGGTAGATTTAAGATTCCTGCTCAATACATTTTTTTTTTGCGCCCGTCTAGAGATTGTGAGTGTTGCAGCCTCTTTAAAAACGAAGGTGTAACAGAACCGCCTGCTCTTGACTTTCTGGGAAGCTGCACGTTTGGTGTGCAGCTCAGCGGGAGATTGGATTACACACAGACACATCTCACTCCTCACCTCCGCTGTGGCAAATACGCAGGAGAATTTTTTTTTTTTTTAATCAGGATTTTTAAAAAGGAAAAAAAGGAGGAACTATACAGAAAACTGCAGCTGAAGATTACAACAGCACTTTGTGGGATTAAAACGGAGTCTATAAAATGGGGTTAGCAATACACAGTGCTCTATACCAGGAGTACGTCAAGCTGTCGATACTAAAAGGCCTCAACGTTTGTTATTTAGGATTGATCCACTGGTGAAGCAGCACACCAGACCACTCCAAACCTCCCGGCCTATCAAATGTGCACAGGAGAAAGCAACAGGTGAGGGGGGAGAGAGGGGTGCAGACCCCACACAGCACATACCCAGGGTCACATATACCCCACACAGCACATACCCAGAGTCACATATACCTCACACAGCACATACCCAGGGTCACATATACCACACACAGCACATACCCAGGGTCACATATACCCCACACTGCACATCCCCACACAGCACATACCCAGAGCCACATATACCCCACACAGCACACACCCAGGGTCACATATACCCCACACAGCACATACCCAGAGCCACATATACCCCACACTGCACATACCCAGGGTCACATATACCCCACACAGCACATACCCAGGGTCACATATACCCCACACTGCACATACCCAGGGTCACATATACCCCACACTGCACATACCCAGGGTCACATATACCCGACACTGCACATACCCAGGGTCACATATACCCCACACTGCACATACCCAGGGTCACATATACCCCACACTGCACATACCCTTGGTCACATATACCCCACACTGCAGATACCCAGGGTCACATTTCTTTTTATTCGTTCCTGGATGTGGGACGTCGCTGGCAAGACCAGCATTTATTGCCCATCCCTAATTGCCCTCAAGAAGGTGGTGGTGAGCTGCCTTCTTGAACCGCTGCAGTCCGTGTGGTGAAGGTGCTCCCACAGTGCTGTTAGGGAGGGAGTTCCAGGATTTTGACCCAGCGACGATGAAGGAACGGCGATATATTTCCAAGTCAGGATGGCGTGTGACTTGGAGGGGAACTTGGAGGTGGTGGTGTTCCCATGCGCCTGCTGCCTTTGTCCTTCTAGGTGGAAAAGGTCGCGGGTTTGGGAGGTGCTGCCGAAGAAGCCTTGGCGAGCTGCTGCAGTGCATCTTGTAGATGGTACACACTGCAGCCACAGTGCACCGGTGGCGGAGGGAGTGAATGTTTAAGGTGGTGGATGGGGTGCCAATCAAGTGGGCTGCTTTGTCCTGGATGGTGTCGAGCTTGCTGAGTGTTGTTGGAGCTGCACTCATCCAGGCAAGTGGAGAGTATTCCATCACACTCCTTACTTGTGTCTTGTAGATGGTGGAAAAGCTTTGGGGAGTCAGGAGGTGAGACACTCGCCGCAGAATACCCAGCCTCTGACCCGCTCATGTTGCCACAGTATTTATGTGGCTGGTCCAGTTTAGTATCTGGTCAATGGTGACCCCAAGGATATTGATGGTGGGGGATTTGGCGATGGTAATACCGCTGAATGTCAAGGGGAGGTGGTTAGACTCTCGCTTGTTGGAGATAGTCATTGCCTGGCACTTTTGTGGCGCGAATGTTACTTGCCACTTATCAGCCCAAGCCTGAATGTTGTCCAGGTCTTGCTGCATGCGGGCATGGACTGCTTTATTTTCAGAGGAGTTGTGAATGGAACTGAACACTGTGCAGTCATCAGCGATCATCCCCATTTCTGACCTTATGTTGGAGGGAAGGTCATTGATGAAGCAGCTGAAGATGGTTGGGCCTAGGACACTGCCCTGAGGAACTCCTGCAGCGATGTCCTGGGGTTGAGATGATTGGCCTTCAACCATCACAACCATCTTCCTTTGTGCTATGTATGACTCCAGCCAGTGGAGAGTTTTCCCCCTGATTCCCATTGACTTCAATTTTACTAGGGCTCCTTGATGCCACACTTGGTCAAATGCTGCCTTGATGTCAAGGGCAGTCACTCTCACCTCAACCCTGAAATTCAGCTCTTTTGTCCATGTTTGGCCCAAGGCTGTAATGAGGTCTGGAGCTGAGTGGTCTTGGCGGAACCCAAACTGAGCATCAGTGAGCAGGTTATTGGTGAGTAAGTGCCGCTTGATGGCACTGTCGATGACACCTTCCATCACTTTGCTGATGATTGAGAGTAGACTGGTGGGGCGATAATTGGCCGGACTGAATTTGTGCTGCTTTTTGTGGACAGGACATACCTGGGCAGTTTTCCACATTGTCGGGTAGATGCCAGTGTTGTAGCTGTACTGGAGCAGCTTGGCTAGAGGCGCGGCTAGTTCTGGAGCACAAGTCTTCAGCACGACAGCCGGGATGTTGTCGGGGCTCACAGCCTTTGCTGTATCCAGTGTGCTCAGCTGTTTCTTGATATCACGTGGCGTGAATTGAATTGGCTGAAGACTGGCTTCTGTAATGGTGGGGACCTCAGGAGGAGGCCGATATGGATCATCCACTCGACACTTCTGGCTGAAGATGGTTGCAAACACTTCAGCTTTGTCTTGTGCACCTGTGTGCTGGGCTCCGCCATCATTGAGGATGGGGATATTCATGGAGCCTCCTCTTCCAGTTAGTTGTTTAATGGTCCACCACCATTCATGACTGGATGTGGCAGGACTGCAGAGCTTTGATCTGATCTGTTGATGGTGGGATCGCTTAGCTCTGTCTATAGCATGCTGATTCCGCTGTTTAGCATGCATGTAGTCTTGTGTTGCAGCTTCCCCAGGTTGGCACCTCATTTTTAGGTACACCTGGTGCAGCTCCTGGCATGCTCTTCTGCATTCCTCATTGAACCAGGGTTGGTCCCCTGGCTTGATGGTAATGGTAGAGGGAGGGATATGCCAGGCCATGAGGTTACAGATTGTGGTGGAATACAATTCTGCTGCAGCTGATGGCCCACAGTGCCTCATGGATGTCCACACATATACCCCACACAGCAGATACCCAGGGTCACATATACCCCACACACCAAATACTCAGAGCCATGTATACCCAGGGTCACACACTCTCTAGAGTTTCAAAGAATGAGAGGAAATCTCATTGAAACATGCAAGATTCTGAGGGGGATTGACAGGGTAGATGCTGAGAGGTTGTTTCCCCCTGGCTGGAGAGTCTAGAACTAGGGGGCATAGTTCAGGATAAGGGGTCGGCCATTTAGGACTGAGATGAGGAGGAACTTCTTCACTCAGAGGGTGGTGAATCTTTGGAATTCTCTACCCCAGAGGGCTGTAGATGCTCAGTCGTTGAGTATATTCAAGATGGAGGTAGATAGATTTTTGCACATTAAAGGGAATCAAGGGATATGGGATAGGGTGAGACAGTGGAGTTGAGGTTGAAGATCAGCCATGATCTTGTTGAATGGTGGAGCAGGCTCAAGGAACCGTATAGCCGACTCCTGTTCCCAATTCTCATGTTCTTATACACCCAACACACCAGATACCCAGAGTTCCTGGGCCACATATACCCCACAGACCGTAGTTTAGACAAACCAGTTCTTTAATCCAGCGCCTCATGGATGCCCACACATATACCCCACACAGCAGATACCCAGAGCCATATATACCCAGGGTCACATACTCTCTAGAGTTTAGAAGAATGAGAGGAAATCTCATTGAAACATGCAAGATTCTGAGGGGGATTGACTGTCACAATGCACACACTGTCAGTTCTCAGCCAATCACCTTGCAGTGTAGGATAAGATAGGGTTTCTAATGTCCCCCCCCCCCCTTCCACTAGTGCAAGGATAGCTTATCCCGAGATGATCCAATCATTCAAAGGTGTGGTTAAGATTACATGGTACAGTTCTATGCCGCGGAACCCCTCCACTCCACTCCCAAGCCATTAAACTGAGCAGGTGACAGGGATTGATCCCTGCAGTATGTGCATGTACACAAGCTGTGGGGAACTGCACCATGTGATGTTGAGCAGATCTTTGGGCTGAATTGAATCAGATGTACAATTGAACTCAGTGTCCCTGGGCGACGGAGGATGAGGGGTTGAGTGGGGGGGCGGGGGGAGATTTCGAGTCACCGAGGGATTGCAGATACGGCTTGGCTTTCCCCGCACATGGTTCTGTGCTGAAGGTTCAGTACCACATGAACCACCAAGACTTCGTCCTCATTTACACAGCTGCATTAATACCATCCAGATGTTGGGCAGGATTATTGAATCCTGGCCAATATTTGGATCGACGCAAGGCCTGTACCTACTTGGAAGGGAATCCTCATCCCATATTATGGGCGACAGAGAATGAAACAATTTGCATTTCTGTAGCACCTTTCATGACCGCAGGACATCCCAAAGCACTTTACAGCCAATAAAGTACTTTGAAGTGTAGTCACTGTTGTAATGTAGGAAACACGGCAGCCAATGTGCGAACAGAAAGATCCCACAAACCGAGATTATAGAGTGACTGGATAATCTGTCTTTTAGTGATGTTGGTTGAGGGATAAATATTGGCCAGGACACCGGGGAGAACTCCCCTGCTCTTCTTCGAAACTGGCCATGGGATCTTTTACATCCCCCGAGGGGGCCTCGGTTTAATGTCGCATCGAAAAGACGACACCTCCAACAGTGCGGCACTGCAGCACTCCCTCAGTACTGCACTGGGAGTGTCAGATTGGATTGTCTCTGCAGTGGGACTCAAACCCACAACCTTGTGACTCAGAGGCGAGAGTGCTACCCACTGAGCCACAGCCAACAAGCCATTTCCTTGGAATGAGTCACTGGCTATTACTTGGGTGGGTTTCTACCTCAGGAACCCCTCTAACATTACACAGCAGCACTCCCTAGCTCGGCAGCTGTACACAGGACTCAAAGCGTGTAGCTTGAATGGGCGGTCAGGTAGCAGGGACTTGGCTGGAGCTTGACACAGGCAGAGAACTTCCGGGCATGGAATCAGATTTCAACTGAAGTCCCACCACTACATGGCACATCTGATTCAGGCACAAACTGCGGCACCAGCAACAATCTATTCCAACTAGAACACTCCCACTACCTGTCTGTGTCTCTCTATCTCTCTCGCTCACTTCCGCTCTCCCTCCCCCCCTCGCTCTCTTTATCTTTCCCTCCCCCCTCTCTCGCTCTTTCCCTCCCCCCTCGCTCTTTCCCTCCCCCCCTCGCTCTCTCCCTCCCCCCCTCTCGCTCTCTCCCTCCCCCCTCGCTCTTTCCCTCCCCCCCTCGCTCTCTCCCTCCCCCCCTCTCGCTCTCTCCCTCCCCCTCACTCGCTCTTTCGCTCCCCCCTCGCTCTTTCCCTCCCCCCCTCGCTCTCTCCCTCCCCCCTCGCTCGCTCTTTCGCTCCCCCCTCGCTCGCTCTTTCCCTCCCCCTCCCTCTTTCCCACTCCTCCCTCTTTCCCTCCCCCCTCCCTCTTTCCCACTCCTCCCTCTTTCCCTCCCCCCTCCCTCCCCCTCCCCTCTCCCTCTTTCCCACTCCTCCCTCTTTCCCTCCCCCCTCCCTCCCTCCCTCCCCCTCCCCTCTCTCTCCCCTCCCCTCCTCTCTCTCTCCCCTCCTCTCTCTCTCTCTCTCTCTCCCCTCCCCTCCGCTCTCTCTCTCGCCCCTCCTCTCTCTCCCCCTCCCCTCCTCTCTCTCCCCCCTCTCTCTCCCCCCCTCTCTCCCTCCCCCCTCTCTCCCTCCCCCCTCTCTCTCTCCCTCCCCCCTCTCGCTCTCTCCCTCCCCCCCTCTCGCTCTCTCCCTCCCCCCTCACTCGCTCTTTCGCTCCCCCCTCGCTCTCTCCCTCCCCCCCTCGCTCTCTCCCTCCCCCCTCGCTCGCTCTTTCGCTCCCCCCTCGCTCGCTCTTTCCCTCCCCCTCCCTCTTTCCCACTCCTCCCTCTTTCCCTCCCCTCTCCCCCTCCCCTCTCTCTCCCCTCTCCCCCTCCCCTCTCTCTCCCCTCCCCTCCTCTCTCTCTCCCCTCCTCTCTCTCTCTCTCTCTCTCCCCTCCCCTCCGCTCTCTCTCTCGCCCCTCCTCTCTCTCCCCCTCTCCTCCTCTCTCTCCCCCCCTCTCTCCCTCCCCCCTCTCTCCCTCCCCCCTCTCTCTCTCCCCCCCTCTCTCTCTCCCTCCCCCCTCCCTCTCTCTCTCCCCCTCCCCCCTCTCTCTCCCTCCCCCCCTCTCTCCCCTCCCCCCTCTCTCTCCCCCTCTCTCTCTCTCTCCCCCCTCTCTCTCTCTCCCCCCTCTCTCTCTCTCCCTCCCTCTCTCTCTCTCCCTCCCTCTCCCTCTCTCTCCCTCCCCCTCTCTCTCT